>NC_085861.1:39160973-39173473 GCF_034702125.1 Engraulis encrasicolus
AGGGGTTAAGACATGGCCCCTGTTAAAAAAATGGCTGTTACCAGAATGGCAACGACCAAGTTGTAACAGTATTACTAAAGGTCCTGTGTAATGTCATTGTAGTGTAGTACTATGGTAGTTAGCAGCATGTCTTTTCAACGACTATTACAGCGTTCTGCTGACAGAACGATGTAGGCCTACGTTATGGGTCCACAGGCAAAGAGTGAGCAGTTGTATGCCTGTTCAAATCTGTTCCTTCTTCAGCAGCTTTTGCTACATTTGTTATCTTCAACTAATCATGAACATATTATCGGACGGATTCTTTTTTGTTCCCTATTTTTGTATGGAGCAACAGACTTAGACAGCTCGTGCTTGTGTCATTTTTGCTGATAAAGAGGTGACACATGTTTCATAACTCCCTGAGCACTAAAAGCCAATCTATGATCGTGGCTAGATAGATTAAGATGCCATGTGAATACACCCAAGACCCTGCATGTGCAAGGAACCCAAAGCTTTTCTTTTATGTCATCTGTATATTGGTATTACTTCATATGGTATTGGTAGTGCCTAAAACTTGTAGCATGAAGGTGGTCCCTGAAAAAAAACAAAATGGAACTAAGTGATCCTCGGTCTGAAACAAGTTTTGGAAGCACTGCCTTATAGGAATAGGACAAAATCCTATTCTACCCACACCTTTCATTTCCCTTGCGCAAAAAAACAGAGCTCTATTCTGCACCTACATGCTTTTCATTCAGTTCATTGTGGTATGGCTATGGAGATTTCTTGTGGTAGGCTAATATCTGTAAAAGTTGTTTTCTTTTATAACTCACAAGAGAAAAACATGTTCTGTTTTTGGATTAGTTCAGAAATTGATAATCACACAACTAGCACATTGCTTCATAGTCATCTGCACTATGTGTGTGGTCAAGTGTAATGCAAGTGCACATGGCCCTGACTTTGGTGATTGTGCTGAAGCTCATCAATAAATCTTACGTGAGGGATTCAGTAAGCATGGTAGGTTTCTATTATTTGATAAGTCTCAGAAAAGAAAAGTGAGGCAGGCTTCAAGAAATGTCTGACAGGTGATTTGGGACCTGGCTAGCACAATAACATGACTTATGCCATCTGTCTGCGTTTCGCCGAAATACATGCAAGGAAGACAAACCATACCTGCAGGCGAGTCAGGCTATTTAAACTCACTCTTCACTCTCTGCATGTCTTGAGCCTTAAATTAGTTTCTCTAGCCACCTTGAGTCACCCCAGAGGCTGGAAATGAAATGTGTAAAAATGTGTACACCAAGCAGTACATGCTTTGCCCCCATGTTTTGACAAGAGCATGTCCAAGTGAAGTGCTGCTCCTGGTTGCACGACAGACCAGCAGGGAAGCCAACGGGGGAGCAAAGGGGTCAGTAAGTCCCGGGCCCAGGGTGAGAGGGGCCCCAGAAATGGGTTCTCATAGCACTGTATACATGTACAGGGGGCCCCTTTCAGATGATTTTGTCCCGGACCTGGTCAATTGCTGTCAGCGGCCCTGCAAATCAAGATGAGCTAAGGGATTTTCAGAGGGTTTCCATTCATTTACTCAAGCTGTCTAAGACAACATAACTGAGTTGGTCTCACTCAACTTTTCAAACACAACCAACGTGACAGAATAGGCCCAGTACATATTTATGCTTTCATGCGTATATGCTCCAGTAGTTAATATTTCACCAATGAAGGCCACTACACTTAAAAACTAATCTCTTAAAATAAAGACAACTAGGCTTATGTACTCTACAAACTCACAATACCTGAAGAGGAAAAATAATTCTACCTCAGTCTCTTTTGATTGGGCTCAGTCACATTGAAATGGGGTTGAAGACTTGAAAGGTTTTAGTATAGTGCTGCCATCTAGTGTGAACGTCTAATTTTGTCTTTCATTGAAAAAAAAAAAACATAAATAAAATATAACAAATCAGACTGTGTTTGCAATAACCACATTCTTCTGAGAGCAAATGTTTATTACTCAAATTTTATTTTCACAGATTAAAAATAAAAACTTCTTCTGTTTGTTAACAAATAAGCCTCACCAGGAGGCATATTTTGTGCACAGGTACAAAGAGAATTGCTTTTTAATTTCCTGAAGACATGAGTATCTATGCATTGCACAATAACAACAACCTTGAATTGGACAGTATGTACACACACACACACAACCAGACAGAAACTGCACACCACACATTATCACATACTTCACACTTAAACTCAGGCAAGTGATCAGGGAACGCATGGGGGTGGCACGGGTGAGGCATAAATGCAATTTCGTTGTGTGCAGTGTGCAGTGCTCACTTGTGTGCTGTGGAGTGCTGTGTCACAATGACA
Source organism: Engraulis encrasicolus (assembly GCF_034702125.1). Classification (NCBI taxonomy): domain Eukaryota; kingdom Metazoa; phylum Chordata; class Actinopteri; order Clupeiformes; family Engraulidae; genus Engraulis; species Engraulis encrasicolus. The sequence continues at coordinate 39,163,314 of NC_085861.1, forward strand.
ATGGGAGTTGGAGTTTCCCAATGGGGCTTTTTTTTTCAAACGGCTCTCCTACAGGTAGATTTACTTACCACTTACTCTCAGGTAACATAGCAAAGTAAGTGATGAATAGGTATATAGGTACAGTAAGTAGCCAGGTAAGTTCTGGAATACCCCACTGGAAATACAGGGCTCGTACGCACACGCACACACGCACGCACGCATGCACACACACACACACACACACACACACACACACACACACACACACACACACACACACACACACACACACACACACACACACACACACACACACACACATAGTTTGGTGTCTAAATAGACGTAGTCCCCTCAAGTGTTTCAACATCCTATGCCTCCTCCTCCCCCATATCTTCCACCTCTTCCTCTTCCTCCTCCTCCTCTATAACTCTGGGGTGATCACATGATGGGGTAGCTGGCCAGGTTAGCGATGCCGCAGGCATTGTTGCGGTTGCGTGCCATGAGAATGTAGCCCTGGTTTCCCCATTCCTCACCCCAGCTGTCGAGAAAAGGAAGGGAAAAGATATGAGGGCGTGGAGAAATGAAATCGCAAAAAAACACAGTAGGGTTAGTACTGAGTACAAGCAAGAATCACACACACCTTCACCTGCATTTTACTCTCAGAGAAAACATGCCCGGGGCAGAGAGACAACTTTACAGGAGAGGCAAAACAAAACAAAAACATCCTCTTCTTTTCTGTACTAAATTCACCTACTATGCTATAATACCAAGTGTTTTTTACTTTAACAATTTCAGTACAGAGACTTCACAATTCATGTGTGATTATTACATAGACCTACATGTATAATTCAGGTTTGACCCAAATGTGGCTAACACATTTTTGTTTTTGCCTCTCAGCCCTCGGTGTAGCATATCCGTAATAATACAGTAATCCAGACAATAATACCCAAAGAAGATTAAACCTCTTTACTGTATACTGCGTACAGTAGCCACGGAAAAGAAAATGGATGTTGAATGAATGAACTACACGTGTATAGAGTTAATTCAGCACTTAAGAGATTCAATTCAACATCTTCGGTGCATTTGGTCTTGGAGAACTCTCTAAGCTTTAAAATAACACTATTTGTTTTACTGTGTATGACTGCTACAGTATGTGAACTCACAGCTCTGCAAAGACAACGACACAGAGCACACAAGCAGTACTGTGGTCTGACACAGCAATGCTACTCTGTGTAATAAGAGCCGTTTAATCACCTGTTCTTCACAATCCAGTACTTCTTGCCCTTGGCGGTGACTCCGTAACCAACAGCCAGAACAGCATGGTTGATATTTTCTTTGTCGCAGTCGCGGTCAAAGTACACACCTGAGAGACAAATGACATGGGGGTTACAATTACTGTACATAGAATTACATGATTGTCTATGTCTCCTAAAGTATGTCTATGTCTACTGTATGTTTATGGATATGTGTATGTCCTTACATAGGAAAGTAAGAAATGCAATTTCTAGTAGTGTCAACAATAATCGATTCGGCGATGCAATGCAATGCGGGGCATGGACGATCCAATTCAATGCGGCAAGTTCCAGAATCAATGCGGCAATTTTTTTAAGTTTCAATTACTTCCTAGGATATTTCGGGAGCAAATGAATGTTAAATTAAATAAAAGCACTTCAAAGCATTGAAAACTGCAAGACTGATACAGAAAGCAACTAGTAAATTGTTGCTCAGTATCTGATTACTTGTTTTGCCTCATCATGACTGATGAAACATTTGCTTTGCTTTCAGTAGAAATGTAATGCATTGCAATGCATTGTAGAATCGAATAGAATTGAATCGAATAGAATCGAATCGAATCGAATCGCTACCTCCCGAATCGTAATCGAATCAAATCGTGAGGACAGTGCCAATGCACACCACTAGTAATTTCAATTATTTTTACGACTAGTGCATGTAGACAAATTGACTATAAAGCTCACTTGACTTAACAATGAAATCACACAAAGTCAAGAGCAATCAGAGATGGCCACCTGTCTGGGCCTGTTTGCCAACACTAGATTGCAAGGGTGAGGCATAAATGCAATTTCGTTGTGTGCAGTGTGCAGTGTTCACTTATGTGCTGTGGAGTGCTGTGTCACAATGACAGTGGGAGTTGGAGTTTCCCAATGGGCTTTCAGATGCACATGATGACGTGTGTTTCTCAAAGTGTGTATAGGCCTCAGCGTGTGTTTGGCGACCCCTATTTATTTAACACAGGGACAATCTATATTACATAATAGCACTTAAGGAAAATGTAAAATGTACAAGATTATAGCTGTAAGGCTAATTTCCATCTTTTGTCCCTTGACAGGTTAGATGGTCCTTTGAAAAGAATGCACACAAGTATTGCGCAAATTATAAAAAAAATAAACAAGTGTAAAATAGTGTATACATTTTTAAATAAATATGCAGAGTTGTGTTGACAGTTTTGATTATCCAGTAGCCAAGATGTTAAGTGTTTACTAAATGATTTTATGTTTGTGGTTCTCTAGTTGTGCTGCCTGGGAATTGAGTTCCAGGTGTGGGAAGCTCTACATGAGAACACAGCCTGACTAAAGACGCTCTTTCTTAATGGGACAAAGCATTGAGTCACCCCTGGAACTGTCTCTGCTAACTCTGTTTGTGCTTTCTGTGATAGACACACACTGGGTGGGCAAACACAGACTGAGAGACAAACCTGGCCCAATACACTCCGAGGGAACCAGGTAACAAATGATACTTCACATTACCCACTGCATTACCATATCACACACTTCAATTCACACCCAGTTCATACCCAATTCAGTTCACACCCAGAGTCATCACCCACTCAGGACAGCCTTGGTGTAACTGTCCCAATAAACTACCCCATGGCCAAAAGCTATACCGTGTCACTAGAGGATGACATTTTTCGGGAGTTCCCGCAGGTCCAACGGGATTCCCGCGGGATGGGAGTCAAAATTTTAAAGATGAACGGGAGCGGGTAGGAGCGGGAATAAAGTTGAATGGGAGCGGGCAGGAGCGGGAATAAAAATGAACGGCAGCGGGAATGCCAAAAATAGATGATGATTTTCATCATAAAAAAGACTGTTTTTTTGCCGAAACGGGAGTGGGATTGATTTTGATTTTTTTCTGGGATTGGGATGGGACGGGAATGAAAATCCACTCCCGTGTCATGCTGTACGTGTCACTACAGTAAGCACCTTCCTAGCAAAGCCCCAGGCTTACAGCAGGTGACAGGGTTGTGAGCTTTTGAGTAACACAGCACTGGACATGCAACCATTAATCATTGCAATGCACAAAAAAGGTGCAAGTAGCCACAAGCTCTTCCAAGGATGTCTCTTGTAGTAAAAAAAAGGTTAATAGAGGACTGTCACTGCAAAAACCTCGACAACACTTCATTTTAAATTTCCGTTAAGAACTCAGCTTTCCTTTCTTTCTTGCGCAATAGCAGTGTTTCTCAACGGGGGCTCTATAGCCCCTCAGGGGGCATTAGTGAGGGCTAGGGGGCATTGAGAGGGATACAGATGAGGGGGGGGGGGTGTTCAGTTGCCATTGGGGAGGGGACATTAGCCCAATTTATTTTTTAATACTACGGGGGGCGTTGGGAGGCTCATGATGAGGTCAAGGGGGCTTTTGTTTAAAAAAGGTGGAGAATCAATGTGCTATACATGGGTTTGCAGTGTTTGTAAACACGATGTTATGAGGAGGGGCAAGTCACTGGCAGCCAACCACGTGAGCTAATTTTTTGACCGACAGCGGTTCGCAACAATCAGAGGTTGAGTTGCGCGCAGCTAGTTTCGCGCAGTCAGGTTGTAAACAAAATTTAGAACCCATGTATAGCCACCAATGACACTGACTGTTACCAACCTTTCTTGTAGTAGAGAAAGGTGCCCAGAGAGGCGTCGATGCCAATGGCCACAGGCCCCACTTTGGCCACGGCAACAGTCAGGGCGCGCTCGTCTCCTTCCTTGACCTCTTTGTAGCCCTTGATGGTGGCTGCCCGGCCCGACTCAGTGTACGCACATTCCTGGTCCTGTTGGGAAAAGATACAGTACATTGTTACTGTACATTACACATGCATTTTATGGCACATGAACATTTTGTTCGTCCAGACCTTCCTCGGAGAAGACTTCAAGGAGGGGAGTGGGTTTACCAAGAGTAGTTTTCCATAAGGTACTCAACTATCGTTCAAGTGGATGAGAATGGGCATTCAAATTATACAAATATTTTCACTTTGCCTTGTGCATAATTTTAAAAATGATGACCCACTTGTGTTGGAAATCGGGACTGACAAATTTCAAAGAGTGGAAGTAATGCTAGGGCCCACTTGAAATTGAGGCAACTGCCTCAATGTGTTTTTACCCTAGTTAAAAAAATAAAGGAGAAATAAATGCAACACTAGTCAAACAAAATTCTAGGTTACTTTTAGGGTTATAGATTCTGTATTTATAGCTTGCAGAGATCTAAACACTTCAAAACACTATCACATTTTGAATGGAGGTTAACTACTGTTGAGGTTAACTAGGGGCCCTATTTTGGACACAAATGGAGAAACATTGTCCGGGGGGGACGCACCACTCCCGCGTAAGGGTAGGCCTGCTCCGAGTCGATGCCGCCATTGCTGATGACGTATTTGAAGGCGTTGGTCATGTAGCCTCCGCCGCAGCCGTCGTTCTCCTTGACGCAGTCCACCAGGTTCTGGGGGCTCAGGTCCACCAGCTGGCCCGTGGTCTTCATCATCTGACCCTCCAGAGATCCTACAGTGCTGAAGGCCCAGCAGGAGCCACAGCCACCCTAAACACAGCACATTCAAGGATTAAAGTGAAGTGTAAGACGGAGCAACACACATGCATACCATTCTTCTTATTCTTATCTTCTTCTTAATCAGGTGCACAGCATAGGGCAGGGATGGGCAACTTCCATGATAAGGAGGGCCACATTTTTTATTGCTACCATTGGAGGGCCACATGACCACAGATCTGACTGTATCTCACAGACTTTGTGGTGCAATTGGTTGTTTACTCATTGCTGATGTTGTTTGCAAGGAGTAGACGTGTTTTTATGTTTTTCTGTTGACCAACAACAGTATTATCAGATTGATTGAGTTGTGGTTTAAAAAATATCTGGCCAAAATGTTTTAAAAAATATTTTTCTACAGGCCGCACTGAGTGAGGAAGCGGGCCTCCAGTTGTCCATCCCTGGCATAGGGACTAGCGTTTTGATTGTCAAACCAAAGATGTTCTTAGTTCTAATCAAACCATCTGTCAGAATCCATGAGTAGTATGTTCCCTCTTTGTTAAGGATTCAAGGATGCTCAGGGATATTCTGTACTTCTGAGTCACATGTACAAAGTAAAAGAGGGAGTGTTAATTCAATATTTAGAGAGTAGTCTGCGGCCAAATACACTCTGGCAGATTTTGAAGTGATTCTTTAAGTGTTAATTTAACACAGCGTGTTTAACTGTGTGGTGAAATGAATGACTGGTGCAAAAGTGTACATAAGGAGGGGATAGAAGGCTGTGTGTGTGTGTTTGTGTGTGTGTGTGTGTGTGTGTGTGTGTGTGTGTGTGTGTGTGTGTGTGTGTGTGTGTGTGTGTGTGTGTGTGTGTGTGTGTGTGTGTGTGTGTGTGTGTGTGTGTGTGTGTGAGAAAGACAGAGTGTGCGTTTGTGTGTGTGTTTTAGACAAATTCATAGTGAAAAGGAAAACAATTGTCTCAATGAACTTTCAGTGAAAATGGGTGTTCTGTAGTTCTGCTATGCTCCACTAGAGTGCGCCTTATACTCCTGTGAGCTTCTTTTGTTGCAGTAAAATCACTGCTTCAGCAGTTTCTCTTCCTCATTCCCATTAACAGCAGCATCCTTGTTCCTGAAGAGACTGTGTGTTGCAACATATCAGACTATGCTGGATAAGCATTTAGTTGTGTAAACTACTAAAACACTTTGACTTGCAATCATGATTTACATGTGCTTCCTTTAGGGAAGCATGTAGCCTATCACCCATGAAGTAGATTTTTTTCTGAATAAACATCAGTTTGACAATAAGTTGTTGAATAAACATTAAGTTAGATTATTAATGAAAATGTCACTATTTCAAAAATGTGATTATGTCTGGTCCGTGTAACGCTTTGCAGTGCTTTGATCCATTTTCGGAATGCACATGAAAAAGATGAAAATTGGGTTCAATTTTCAATTTTACAGACAACTCAGAAAACAGAAAATTGACGTTGTTTGTTCATTTCATTGTAATTTGTCGAATTACAATGGTTCAGTCCAACCACCACGCAGAACTTGAAAATTGAAATATTGACTCATTTTACTTTGGTTTCAAATTCACATATTTTGTCTTTCAAAATCCTCCGACAAATGACAATGAAATGAAAAAACAACGTCAATTTGCTGTTTTCTGAGTTGTCTGGAAAATTGAAAATTGAAATTTTGAACCCATTTTTCATCTTTTTCAAGTAAATTCGGAAAATGGATCAAAGCACTGCAAAGCGTTACACGGACCGTGCCTTAAGGCTTTAATGCTGTCTACTGGATTACCTGATTCTTGACAGAAGAGACGTAGCCCTGCTTGCGGTAGTCTACAGACTTGGGAAGCCTCTGGTAGTCCCTGACGTCAGGGGTGAAGGTGTTGTTTGGGTCCCTGTACATAGGCGTCTGCAGTCCCATCAGTTTCTCTCTGACCTCCTCCAGGGTCTGTGGACATAATTTCAGGGTTAAGGCTGACAGGCCTTCCACCACACTCAATACTCAAGTATTTTGAGTGCTGTCGAACGAGGTAAATCAGGGCCATCACATGGAATATGAAGTCACTAGATGTTATATGACATGATACTGTATGGATATTTACTGTGTCTACTCTGGCCTACAAAGTGCAAAGTGCAGTAACTATGCCAACATTGAAACTGAGAAATGGACTTCAAAGCCTTGGTATTAGATTTGATATTGTAGTTACTGCAAATTTGACATAGCAGTATCTCTAAAATGGGACACATTTGGATCATAAGGCTTTGTCATTAGATAGATAGGGGGTGTAATGAAGTCCAGTCTAAACTAGATTTTGTAAAGTAGTTACTGCACTTTGCCTTTGTAGGGCAGTAGGCCCTGCAGTAGTTCTCAAGCATATAAGGACACAAGGAGACAAGGATAGTTTATTGGTCACATTGCACATAGAGCCCGTGAAGCATGATGCATCCGTTGGACTGTGCAAAAGGAGTGCTGAAATAGGAAAGGGGTCTCTCTATCTCTGATAGCATAGTCACCTTCCAGACTTTAGTTTTAGTCCATGTCCATGGTTTGGGTAAGAATTGTGCTAATGTTTGTGCTCTGGACTTTAACTCCCCAAGGGTAGATGTCCTTCAGCCCTTCAGACAAGGATTGTTCCATTAAGGAGGAGGCCAACGTCAATTTAAATGGGCCATCCATTGTTTTTTTAGCGCTTTAGCTTCTGTGTAGTGTATTTTTGAATCCTACCCTGTCTCCCAGGTGGTTCATGCCCATAGAGGAAACATACAGTAAAGGGTCACCTGATAAATATGGGATTCAGAGTAGCGTATTTTTGCTTTTCAGCGTAGCGTATTTTTGCTTTTCAGAGTAGCGTAGGCCTATTCTTGCTTTTCCGAGTAGTGTATTTTTCCTTTTCAGTGTAGTGTACTTTTGAATCCTACCATGTCTCCCAGGTGGTTCATGCCCAGTTCGTAGGTGTGGATCCCCAGCTCGTACTCCTGGTTGTGGGCCTCAATCATCAGCATGTTCTTCTCCCAGATGCTCCTGCGGATGGACTCCTCACCCTGCAATAAACACACACACACACACACACACACACACACACACACACACACACACACACACACACACACACACACACACACACACACACACACACACACAATAAGTTGCCATCAGTTACCATCTGACATAGCCTATGGCAAAGTTAAGGCAAATTATAACTTCATATCTTTAATGATAATTAGATATAATTTTATTTCATGAACTTCGGAACTGAACTTTGAACTGTTACTATGATCATCTTTTAAAATAGGCCTAGCTAGCAAAGTGCGACGATAGCGACAGAAATTGTGAAGAATCTGGAGAGCGCGTGGATTGCGCGCGTGCTTTGTTTGCCATAACCTCAGGAATTTGCAGCTCTGCCGCATAAATTGTTAGGAAGCATGTTTACATTAACACAGAGATGAGAGCTGCCACACTTCACATTCTACAGTGGACAAACTTTGGTCATGACAAAGGAAAAACTCTTGAGTAAATTATCAGCCTAGAGGTTAGGCTTCATTAGTGTTCTGTAAATCCCATTCTCGACAAGATGACTCGGGCACAAAAAGACTCGCTCAGCATAAATGAAAACACGGGACCCACCAAACCATTGTATTCCTTCCTGTGCTCGAGTTTCCAGCTATCCCATTCGCGGTCAAGTGACAAGTGGTTTAGATGAGCCAAGGCAGCGCCCACCAAAGTCATGCAGACACAAAGAATTATTCTGAAACAAAAGTGAAAAGATGATAATTAAAAGTATACCTTAATGTTAATAGACTAGTCTAAGTAGGCCTATTGCCTGCAGGTACGACTTATTAAGCAGTTGTTTCCGCATGTAACAACTGGAGTTTTTCTTGGGCACTTTTTGTTAAATCGAATGGAAGTGAACAGTCAGAAAAGTTAAGCGTTTCACGATTAAAATAAACCACATTAAATGCACCATAACCAATAGAAACAAACGCTGAGGAAGATCACTAGATTAGCCTACATGTCAAATTAATTGACAAAGGCATAGGCAACTAATATAGGCCTATGTAATTACAACAACACTTAAGGATATTACACAGAACATGATGAGTTTGTGCATTTAATAGGCTACAGATTCCGTAATCGTATTAGTAGTAGCCTACTGGCGTGATCACTTACTGTTTCTATATAACATAGCTTTTCAGTTTCACTTTTGGATTGGGCCTACACCGTAACAAAGCACATAGATTATTTTTTTCTGGTTCATAGGCTAACCCTAGTCTAAGACGTTATAAAGTGGGGTTGCTTACCTGAATTCCATTTTCGTTGTGATGCCGATGTTCCACAGCTAACACTTCGTCTGTAACTGGGTCAGTGGGTAGACGTGTTATATCCCGAAGTTTAGAGGAAGTTCGTCCGAGGGGAACTTCGGGCAAAGCGGAATTTCATCTGGAATTGCTCAGGCGCATGATGTCAGGTGTCAGATTTCAATTTAGAATGGCGCTCCCCCTTTCAGCAATGTGTGCTTTTAAGTATCGACAGGCCTTTTAGAATATCCAGCAGACCAACTTAAGTCTAAATTAGAACTTGTTCATGCCTTTGAAAATAATGTTAAATTGTGTAGGCAAATAAAAAAAATCATTAACTAAATACTTGGATTTCTATACAACTAATTTCAAGTAACATCTCTCTCAAGTAACATCTCTCTCTCTCTCTCTCTCTCTCTCTCTCTCTCTCTCTCTCTCTCTCTCTCTCTCTCTCTCTCTCTCTCTCTCTCTCTCTCGCGCTCTCTCTCTCTCTCTCTCTGCGTGCACGCACGTGAGAGTCTGTGGTGGGGTGGGGTGGGGTGGGGTAGGATGTGTAGTACCCCCCCTGCCCCATACAAACACCCATAGGCCTACCCACACATACCAAAACGGCATCAGAAGAGGATCCATGCCAGTCTTGTGATGTTTAGTGTCTCTTGCACGCAATCTCTATCTTTAACTGTTATGGTCATCTATAAGTCATCACCGACCATATTCTGTGACAACATCTGTACCACACTGATGTACGGCAATACAGAACAGGGTGGTATTCCGAGTTAGTTACACTACAGGAATTATTGCAATACTAAGCTCTATATAGGGCCTACTATAGTCACATTAGGTAAGAAAAGGCACTGTCATCAGGAAAAGCTCAGACTGGTCTTCCAAACACATACTGCTCATTAATAATCATTAAGAGTTCATTGTCATCGTCAAAAAAGCAATGAAATTATGTTTAGAGCACAACACTCAGTAGCATCAGTAGATTCCCATTGAAAGTACAACACACACACACACACACACACACACACACACACACGCACGCACGCACGCACGCACGCACGCACGCACGCACGCACGCACACACACGCACGCACACGCACGCACACACACACAC
>NC_085861.1:39178473-39185973 GCF_034702125.1 Engraulis encrasicolus
AAGGACCCGGACCGGGAATCGAACCCGGGTTGTCCAAGTGGTAAACGTGTGCCCTACCATATCAGCCATGGTAGGGCCTCATTACCATTTTTTTCTGATTACTAGAGTTAATTTTTTCGTAACTGGCTGTTTTCGCAGAGTTCTACACACAACTACAACAAAACTAACGCCAAACTCGAAAGAAAATATAGATACATTGCAAACTCAAACTAAGGTTGATGAAGGCTATATACACCTTTGTCACATTTTTTTCTCAAATCATTCACAGAAACCATTTTGATTAACACAAACATGCACACACACACGGCAACAACACACATGTGGTATAAATGATGCATTAGTGGAGTTTGACTTTTGCATTGCACTAATATGTAGGCACACACACATATTCACACAAAACTCACATCAGATGCACACACGCACACGCACACGCACACGCACACGCACACACACACACACACGCACGCACGCACGCACGTACGCACGTACGCACGCACACACACACACACACACACACACACACACACACACACACACACACTCTTACTCACACACACACACACTTATACACACGACTACAGTATCTTCTCTTTTGTGCAACAGGGTTACTTCCCCCAGCAACTTCAAAGTGGCCAAAAAAGACACATCTGTTTTGCATTACTGCACTCGCAGAGTGGGAGTTCCTCCTCTGAGCGGGAAGCAGAGGCCGACTTGCGACTTCCCATGATCCTTCACTTCCCATCATATGACCATAAGCAACCCCATGATGAGTTGTCTCAGTCAACAGGACTAAATCTGAATATGGGAACAACCATCCATCACTGATGATGACGAGCAGCTGATCGCCAGCTTCTCAAAAAGTGATAATTAGAGGTGCTAAAATATACAGTATAATGTGCTAAAGATGTATTATGTATGTGGAGAACTAGACCTGTGGGCTATAGAACTAGCTATAGAACTAACAAAGTTCAAGTTGAGATTGCTACCTCTCAAAGCCAGCCTTGGCTTTCACTATATGTTTGTATCTGCTTTCAATTCCACATTTACCTAAGCCTAATTGTTGTACATCTGCTGATTGTTCAAGTGACATGTGACATAACGAAGCATAAATGACAATAGAAACTGTCTTACTAGATAGATAGATACCTCTGCACACTGTTGGTTTTAGTACTTATCATTTTTTTTAATACATGTTCCAGTTAGGGATGGCGAAAATGTAAAAAATCTGAACTGGCTACTGAGACTCATTAACCGGTGGTTAACCGGTTAACCGGTAATCTTAACCCTATTCAGACTGGGCTTTTTTGGCATTCCTGGGCCTGGGGGGGGGCTCTTTTGACCCCCCCCTCATAACTCATGAACGGAATATCGTATGACTACGAAACTTGGGGGAGATGATCTACATATGGACATCTATGAATGACATAATTTTTGTGTAATTATCTATTATTATGACGTCATTATGACATCATTATGTTATTATGTCCAAAATCTCGCCATAATGGATTTTCCAACAAATTTAGGTAATGCACTTAAATTTTAATGATTTTATGCTTCAAACCACTTAAATACTCACAAAGTTGTCTGATGCTAATGGAAATAACAAAAAAATATGAAAATATATGGCGTCATAGATATGGCTAAGTGATTTTTGGTCAGACATACCTGTCAGAAAACCGTTGCCATGGCAACAGAAAAAATGCTAAACCTAATCTTTCGGTACCTAACTGTAGCCAACTAAATGTTAGGAAAAGTCACAAAGTTTCGTAGTCATAGCTTAAGTCGTTAAGGAATTATACGACATCAAAGTTGGTGCGGGCACTTTTAGCCCCCCCCCAGTCTGGATAGGGTTAAATGAAACAACGCCTGATATGCACAACACAGCACTGATTTTTTTTGTTTATTTTTCTCATAAGCCTCTTTTTTTGCTGTGCAGACACTACCTGTCATGTCCAGCAAGTGTTGCCAGATGGAAAATGCTGCATTATCGTACAAATCTCAAAATTATCGTTTTTGGGAGGAAATTATTATTATTATTATTATTATTATTATTATAACCGGTTAACCGGTGGCAAAACAATTTAACCGGTTAACGTTGATCTGGTCGACTAGCGGTTAAACGGCTACCGGTTAACATCCCTAGTTCCAGTACTTTACCATTCTTGTGACCATGGGTAAGCGGTTAGGGCGTCAGACTTGTAGCCCAAAGGTTGCTGGTTGCTGGGGGGAGTAATCAACCAGCGCTCTCCCCCATCCTCCTCGATGACTGAGGTACCCTGAGCATACCGTCCCGCCGCACTGCTCCCTAGGGGCGCCATTGCACGGGTGAGGCATAAATGCAATTTTGTTGTGTGCAGTGTGCAGGGTTCACTTGTGTGATGTGGAGTGCTGTGTCACAATGACAATGGGAGTTGGAGTTTCCCAATGGGCTTTCACTTTCACTTTCACTTTCACTTTAGTTTTGTCTGACTCTCTTGTCTGTTTCATTTCTTCTTTAAGAAGAAAGAAAAATCAACTCAGTGTTTTTTTCACCAGTGCTTCTACAGTAATTTCCATGCTACATAGAATTTGTGCAATGGGTTATCAGTTTCAGTACAAAGTGCTCTCTTTCTTTTTTAGACATTTCTGGCTGTTTGGGCCTGCGCAAGCATCAAATAAACTTAAAACTTTGCTTTACACTGAAAAACTCTAACCATAATCCTATCAACCTACTCATACTCAAACTAATAATGCAAGGATTTTCCCCCCGCTAACCAACATATGCTAATACATCTACTGTATACAGCCATCATAAAATGTCATGGCTTATACATAAGCTTTTGTAGTGGATGAAAATCCATGTCTATCCACTTAATCAGAATGCTTCTGTTTAATTGCCCAAGGCCCTGTATTTGTGGTTTTCTGCCGCGGTTTCATTCAGACCTTGCTAAGACCTTGAACGATTGATAGATTGGTGAGCGTGCTTCACATGCGATGACCTCATCATTGGAGCAGTAAATCTTCCCACCAGCGTCAAGAGAAAGAATTCCTCTGGGCAATATAGCATAGGCTACTGGGGGCGGGGGTGTTCTGTTGATATGTGCTACCTCATCGAAATGAGCTTCCAGCTGTTAACATAGATCTAACGAGAGCCATAGTAAGAGTTAGGCCAATTCCATTGAGGGCTACCTCCCTGTTCCATTCTTACACAAACATGGCGGCTCATGGAGCTGTTGACACACAGATCGCCATTGACATAGTTCCAGTAAGTGAGTGTCGAACACAGAAAGTGTCGTACAGGTAATTCATTTTAATTCCTTTTTACATCATATTTGCTTGTTATGTAGTGGTTCACACAAAAAGAAAGCCGCTGCCTAGAATTATTTAAATCTACAAAAATCATATCACCAGCCGACTTCCTGCAACCCGGTTGTCACAACTCTGAATTCCATGGCTCTGGCAATAACATCTCCCCTAACCCTTCCCCTAATCCTAGCCACTGATCCAGGAGCAGGCTGTAGCGTAGCTTAATGGGTAGGCCATATTGACAGTATTGACAGTACAGTACCCCTCCTCCACCCACTTCTCCTTTTCCTCCTCCTCCTCCCCCCTTCTCTCCCCTCCTCCACCCACTTCTCCCTTTTCTCCTCCTCCTCCACCTCTTCCCTTCTCTCCCCGTCCTCCCTCCCCACCACTCCCCCTCTCCTCCCTCCATCCTCTCCTCCTCTTCATCCCCTCCCCCACCCTCCCGTCTTCAATTAGTGTGCAGTACATAATGTGAGGAGTCAGCAATAACTGTCAGCTGGGTCGGACAGGAGAGAACAGCTATTATACAGTAGGCTGGAACAAATATGACACATTTGCTAACAAGGCGAGGCACAGGTCTCCAATGGACGCTTACTGTAATACGACTGAAAGATTTTGCCTCTATTTTATGCTTGTAAACAGCTTTTGGGTAAAATAAATGCAATCAGTAGCCAACAAACAAACTAACACATAAAGATATTAGAGAAGATTGAGGAGAAGAAGAAAGGCAGCTACAGGCTGTTTCATGGGCATCTGGGACTGTCCCTGAATTCAGAGTCTATTTACAGTGCAGTATTTTGGCATCAACTTGATGGCATTTGCTATTTTGTCAGGGCGGTGGGGGGTGTCATGTGCTATCGTTGTCTGGCACATATGTGAAACATCACCCTCATCCCACCCCACCACCCGCCACCCACCACCACCTCTCTGCACAAGGTAATGAGTCCTGCCATGCCATGACCAACCCAGACATCAAACAGACTTAGAGAGGCAGACTAGACAACACACTGACCTCACTTTTAGACTCACATAGATTGCTGTTTTTCCCCTGCTCTCCATATCTCATTTTTTTCATAGTCATGTCCTGTTTTTTTCCAGTCAGTCAGCTGCCACGTGCCTGGTGTTCTCTAATTTACGGATTTAGTATAACAGGAGATTTGACACACACAAAAAAACTGGTGCAATGTTACTGTTTCATTCTATTTGCATATTTTTAGCCAGGTCACTGGAGACAATCTGTTCATACAGAGAGAGAGAGGGGGAGAGAGAGAGAGAGAGAGAGAGAGAGAGAGAGAGAGAGAGAGAGAGAGAGAGAGAGAGAGAGAGAGAGAGAGAGAGAATGGGTGAGGGAGAAAGAGAGAGAGAGAATGGGTGAGGGAGAAAGAGAAGCACGCTAGTCAGGGAGAAGGTGAGATTGGAAGGGAGATAGAGAGAGAAAGAGAAGGAAGAGAAAGAAGAAAGGAGAGGAAGGGGGTGACGAGAGGCACAAAGAGAGTGGAGAGAGACAGAGAGAGAGAGAGAGAGAGAGAGAGAGAGAGAGAGAGAGAGAGAGAGAGAGAGAGAGAGAGAGCAACAGACTGCAGTCTCATAGTCCTTGGAGAGGATTCGATAATAAATAAGCTTTAAACAATTTGCTAAATTGAAACATTCTGGTTCATTTGAAAATGCAGATTTGGTCTTTCTCCTCATCTAATTTGTAAAAAATATGGCAGTGTTCTAGGCAGGGTGTAAGTCAATACACATCCGAATGATACTTATTGAGAAATCACACTATGGCCAGGTTTCTTTGTCATGTGATTGGATTATAGTGGAAACCAGGTTACATACAAACCAGGGGTGCATTTCTCGAAACTAAAGTTGCTTACTACGTTAGCTACTTTGTTGTTTTCAATGCATTTTCCAATTGGCAACTATAGTTGCTAACAGGCTAACAACTTCTTTTTTGAGAAATGCACCCCAGTCATGTACTGACTGTCATTCATCCAGGTCATGGTATTTGTAAGCTTTTGGTAAGATGAACGGGAACGGAATGGGGGGATACCAATCAGGTCAATGCTATTACCAATGATAGCTGTACAATTACACTACATCAGTGCACTTGCCACCTGATGGAGTTGTGTCAAACCGACCCCCACAAACTCTCCAAGTCAAATAAAATACACAGAAATAATTGACCAGTTCAGTTTTCAGTGAAAACAGCAACAGGCCACACCCAAAATGTTTTCCATTTGTTCCATCTACATTTATTTCCAGATATATTTCCGTGTTAATGAAGAAGCACATTTTTACACAGACATGGCTATTTAAATTAGCATTATGGACATGCTTAGTGCTTAATACTTACTTACTTATGCCTATAACCGCTTCTGGGGTATTTGTCCACCAACAAGGGTTCTCCTGGCATCTCTGTCCTGTGCAAGTCTCTCCAGTTGTACCTTCCTTGGGCCAAAATAATTGCCACCCCTGGTGTACACTAATGGCATTACCATGTAAGCATCAAGTGGTCGTCTCTAACAGAGTAAAGGACACGCGCAAGAAAATAACAAGACAACATTTACCTCATTACAAAAACAAAACAAATACCACCACCATCAATACCACACACACGATCACAAAAGAAAACAAATTGTTAGAAGCTAAGAGCTTAATTCCTTTAGCCTGTTTGCATTTTAATGAAGCACTTTGCCATGTTAGTTTGTTTATGTCTTTCAGTAGAGGAAAGAACTTTACAAAGATGGATGATTGACTGAGAACCATCCAAAAGAGCCAGTCTCCATGCCATCAGTGTGCTTAGCCAAACTAACACTGTTTGTGCCTTCACTGCAATATATATTATCCTCATAATGCACGCTGTTCCTACAGGGCTGTACAAGTTGTTGGCAAGACTTAACTACCGTAGTGAGACAATACTTTGACACTACACGGAGCCTTTAGTAATAATGGCATGGTCATTGCCATTCTAAGAACAGCAAATATATAACAGGCATGGGTGCCATCTGGGAGGGAAAGGCATGACAGATTCTAAGGGCCCAACCACTGAGCACTGACAGGGGCCCTGAAGAGGGGCCAAAATTCAAATCTTTCATGGCACCCCTCATGTCTTAGTTTACAATGAAATTTGAAGACAATGAATGAACTGCAACCATTTGGATTTATGACAAATGCAACAGATTACAACCAGGCTATCACAGTAGAAGTAAAGTAAACGGGGGTTAAAAACAGGATGTGGGTCATTGTCTCGATCTTTCACCATTACCTATCTTCTTGCTGGGGAACACAATGAATACATATATAAAATGCTAACATAGAAAAAAAGACATTTATCCCAAAGCTTTCCAGAGTGAGAGCAATAGGCTTAACAGATGTTATTAATATTAGCAAACAACAATAGTTGAACCCCTGAGGTCTCCGTTGATGGTCTAATATGGAATCATCTTTTTTCTGTCAACTTGAAAGTGGTTTGTCCAGCCAGCAAGCAATGAAGTGGGCTACCTTTTCATTTGGATTATCAACTCCTCCTCAAGTGAAACCGTCTAATCCATTAGTATGCAACAGAAATCACCTCATTACTGATGTCTCTGAACTGTGGGGTCCCTCAGGGCTCCATTCTGGGACCACTGCTGTTCAATCTGTAATACTGCCACTGGGACACATTATCAAGAATAACTCCATAAATTACCATAGCTATGCGGACGATACCCAACTCTACTTATCTATGTCCCCCAATGACTACACCCCCCTTGAATCATTCTATCATTGCATGGACCAAATTAACAAATGGATGTCTCACAATTTCCTCCAGCTAAACACAGATAAAACTGAAGTAATTATATTTGGGAAAAGAGAGGAGAGACAAAAGATTGCTACTATCCTTGAAACAAAGGGACTGAAAGCAAAGGATACAGTTAAAAATATTGGGGTCCTCATTGATAGGGACCTAAACTTCAACAGTCACAAGAAAGCCATTACTGAGTCTGCATTTTATCACATAAAAAAACGTCTCTAAATTTAGGGACCTTATGTCTAAACATGATCTGGAGAAGCTAATACATGCCTTCATTTCTAGTAAGGTTGATTACTGTAACAGTCTTTTTACAGGCCTCCCCAAAAAGACCATCAAACAGCTTAAACTTGTACAAAATGCAGCAGCAAGGGTTCTTACAAAAACAAGGAAGTTCGACCACATTACTCCAATTTTAAGATAGCTGCATTGGC
>NC_085861.1:39188473-39218473 GCF_034702125.1 Engraulis encrasicolus
TGCCGCTTAAGATGACGACATGCCAAGTGTCGGCGCCCTCCTGTAAGCACAAGCCACGTGATGAGAGCCGTTTGATTTAATGACTTTCTAGCACCTCCTTATGTTTCACACGGCCTCCCTCCATGTGTGCAGTATTAGTGTACGGGGGTAATGTACGGTATGCTGTAGGCTCGCGCTGTTTTGGAAGGGAGGGTCAACCCCATTTGGCAACCTGCGGGTGTCATCATCACGAACAGCAATCGGTTGCCAAGCTTAAAGCGTAAAGCTTGAAGTATAGTTGGTTTTCAACCTTGAAATATATAGTGTAGCGTGTCCAAAATAGCCTCAGCGGTCGGTCCATGGTCTTTGCGACTGGGTGAAAGGCATTTCGGAATTTCACTTTGTAGGCCTTGTCCTTGGCTCACATGGCTAAGGTACCATACTGTTCCGTTGGGGTATCGGGTTCAATTTCTCCCCAAGGTCATTTCCCGATTCTCCACCTTCTCTCTCTCCCACTGCTCTCTTGTCACCATTGTCACAGTCCTGTCCCAAATAAAGGCATTAAATCCCCAAAATATGAGGATAAAAAAGAATTGGCATCCTTTATAGGCTACCACAAAACTAGGAGGGGTTGGAAGAGCGGTCTGTCGCTCTTAAGTTTGAGTAAAGGACTTTTACACTTTCACCCTGTAGGGTGACTTAAGGTCAGATTAGACTTCTGCAACTGCGCTCGTCAAAACTCGCGTGGGAGTGGCCACGAACCAACATTGTATTCATGCATCTGCGAGTTCTGCGAGGTTAGAGGTCTCGTCGCGAGCCACATTTGAAATTGCGCGATTAGGCTACACTACATTGTAAGCACTGCGGTCATTATTAAGCAATGTTGCTTTCTATCCCGGTTAGCTAGGTATTTTCACACAAATTGCAAAGGCAATGCACTGGTATCATTATTTGACATACCCAGTCTGTTTTCACGAGCAGAAAATGCAAGCATGACAGTTGATTCTGTCGATGTGTTTACATTCGGTGGAGGAACGGTAGTAAAACCGCAGGCATTGTGCCACGAGTGTTCAACTGATGCATTGTTTGTTACTTAGCTTGTAGCTTCGTGTATTTACACACATTTACACACAAGGCATTAATAACGTTTTTAACAGAATACAGCTCTGCTCTCGCAAACTACTGGCATTGCGCTGCCACAAGAACAGAACAAGGAAGTAGCGAGACGACCAATAATAGCGCCTTTTTGTCTGCGTACTCCGCGTCCGTCCGACGGATAGTTAAAAAAATTTCGAGGCGCTCGACGACGGGCGCAGAGCCTCTGAGAGGGGGGCGTATACTCGCATAGACAGAAAACGGACGGACGCAAAGGCTATGTGACCGAAGCATGAATCTAGCTTTAGTGAGCAGGACAACATTTACAAAGTAGTGTCGCTTTAAAGGAGAACTCCTGCCAATTTTAACATGGAGTTGCACTGTTGGTTATCACGCTACCGTTCACTTGTTAGTGCCTGACGATGAGGCATTTTTTGTACAGGAAGGTAGAGAATGCGCGCAAATCAATGGCACAGGTGCTGGACAAAATAAAGTAACTGAAGTAAATGATAGAAGTCCACAACACTGTTAATGCTCCCAGTTGTTTTATTTGCACGACGTTTCAGACCTTCGTCCTTTTTCAAGTGCCAGGTATTTTTTGTACAGTTCAATGAGCCATACAACTGCATGTTGAAATTGGCAGGATTTCTCCTTTACAGTAATGCAAGTGGCATGTTTTGATGGGGTCCTCACTGCCTGTGTTGCTAAGCTATGCTGCTTACATTACACAACAGCATGTGTACACTTTTGATCTCAGCATTGGCATGAGAGTCACGTAACCTCCTCGTAAAAAACATTATGCACTCTTGAATGCACATCACACATGGCACCCATCAATTAAGATGGCTGGTGATACACGTAAGCAGGGTGGTGCTTTGCAATGGATCACGCCTCGCCTCCACATTGGAAATGTAGAATACAGAAAGCAGTGCCGTACAGCTGAGGTACTTAGTAATTAAATGGTGGGTGATTAACATGTGAAGTGCATAATCTGATACACACCACCAGCGAAGACATCAAGTTTCTGGCGAGGAGAGGATTAGAAAGAGTGAGAGAGGATGTGCTTGGAAAAAAAGAAAAAAAACTGGTATTTTTGGAAATGGATGCCGTTTTAGACATAGGTCCTACTTCTCCTTGGTAATAGCAAATGACATGCATAGTAGTGCGATACGCAGGCAGACTTTAATCCGCCACTCTAAGCTAATTGAATTGAAGGCCACGCTGGGCCAGACTGTCCACCTGAGTGTAGTGGAGTGGTGTGCCATTTGCAGAGGCAACCAGGGAAGCAGACAAGGGGGGACAAAGGGGTCAGTTGTCCCGGGCACAGGGAGATGGGGGGACCACAATTGGGCCCTCATTAGATTCAATGTACTGGGTGGGGGGGCTTTTCAGATGACTTTGTCCTGGGTCCAGTCAAAGCTGTCAGCGGCAACTAGAGCCTCCTACTCTAGTGAAGTAAGTGTAAACAGCAGCAGCAGCAGCAACAATAACAACAACATAAAATGACTGAACTGGTTATGCACTAGCCTACTAGCCTAAATGATGACGGGCACAGCAGGAGTCTTAATTTAATCTAGACTAGCCTACTAGTCTCTTTTGCTCATTTCACTAGTGTGTGTGTGTGTGTGTGTGTGTGTGTGTGTGTGTGTGTGTGTGTGTGTGTGTGTGTGTGTGTGTGTGTGTGTGTGTGTGTGTGTGTGTGTGTGTGAGAGAGAGAGAGAGACAGAGAGAGTAAAAATTGAACGGGGTGTTAACAACTGTTGTCTTCTAAAGCAAACATGCTATAGCCAGTTACATTTTAATGGCTTAAATATATGGACGAGCTATAAATAGTAGCCTACTCCCTTTCAGATCTTTATTAATTCCCCCGATCAATAACTGAACGGCTCTACCAAGCATGCGTGATACACGCTCGGACGGCAAGGCATACAGACTTGGCGCGAGTTCACAGCCGAAGGCAGGCTTTTATTGTGTGTCCTACCCAACTGGAGTTATACCTAAATCCGCAGATTTGGCTGTCCCGTGCCGTGCTGTGCACATTTTGCTCATCCGTCCTACAAAATGCCCCCACCAAAGCAATTATCCTCGCCGCCTTTTCATTCAATAAAAAAAAACTCAAATCCTGCTTTGACATTAAGAGCACCGCCACCGCATGACACTCTGGAGTAGCATCTAAATGAACGAGATCACATGCTGTTAAAACTGTTTGTGGGTCTTAGATGCTGCTGGTCTGGTACATGCTTCAGCTCGGGGCTGCCGTAAATTACAAGGTGAAATCGAAGCCTTCGAGTGCGCTGGACACGTTGAAAACGACCCAAATTAAAACAGGCGATACAATTATCTGACAGGACTCCGGAGATTTGCGCCGCAGACACGGGAAATTAATGAGGAATGAGAGGGACGGATGAAAATGTTCGTGTGTATCTCTGAGCTGGTGTCACTACAATCTTTGAAGCATGAGAAGAAGCCAGTCGCTGCGCATCGGAGAGCGAAGGACCGGGGCTCGCGATTGCAAGGGAGGACCGTGACTTTTGGAAATGTTCTTGGCTATCTGTGAACTCGAGGCTGCAGCAGGTGAGTGCGGTCACGGCGAAGTTTTGACTTTAAATGTGTTCCTCTGTCTCTGTCGGGTTACTCTCCTATGTTGGCAAACACATAGCAGACAAAGCTCGCTCTCACCACCCGTGTGTTTGTATCTGAATGGGTATCGAAACAATTTGTTTGCCACACATGTCCTGCGGTGTTTGCAGGACTGGCTGCAGTAACCTTGTACAGTAGTACAGCGCGTGTGTGATGATATAGGACTGACTGGCTGTTGTATGTAAAGCGCATTCCAACTGCACAAGCGAGTGGTGCAGCTTGATGTATTGAAACCGCAAAGGCACACGAAAAAGCAGCCTGGAGAGGAGTATTTGTGGGTGTAGGCTATTGCAGCTTCCCAGAGGCAACAACCCGTTCCGCAGTTGGTTTATTTAGGTTACATTACATAGTTAATACCTGACTCGTGAGCACTATCGCGTGTTTCAACGCAATGCTACTCGAACTTTATTCCCACTCGATTCAGCACTCCCAATGAACACAGTAACTTGTGATGATACAACGAACGCCCTGTGAATGCATAACATCTAGATGTCATTAAGAAGTAGCTTATGTCAAGCTCGATAGTATAGCCTAAAGAGCAACGTCTTGAACCAAATTTTAATTAAAGTTTCAAACTTTTTAGACAAACTGTGTTGTAAGATGCTGGGGCAATAAAGAACTAAGCAACTTAATGCAAAGAGGAGGGCCTTTGGGGGTGTGTGTGGTGGGTGTAGTAGGAGGCTTGGTGTGGATCCAACAGCACCATTTAATCAGTGCGCTTTATGCATTCCTTGTCTTCCAGTCACCTCTCAGGCAATGATTTATCTTCACTTCCGCTGCTCAGCCTGACACGGGGAATTGATAAAGCAATGGAGAGAGGCACTCATCTTTGCAGAAAAAAAACACATTTATTTTTCTCGCGCAATTGTGTGAGGCAACATGGAAGCTCTCAGAGCGCTCCTCTTCATCAATTTAAGGACACGTTAAAGGGGCCTAGTCGTGGGAGACAAATCACTGAAAAGCAATGTCTCGGTCTCAAGGTAATCCCCCCATGATCAAGATCCATTTATCTGGGTTGCTAGAGAGAGGTAGAGAGAGAGAGAGAGAGAGAGAGAGAGAGAGGCAGAGATTAATCCATATTGAAATGTTTCTGATCTTTTTTTTTCATGTATAGCCTACTTGGAGAGACTATTGCTGGCCAGTGTTTTTGTTATGTTGCTCTAAAAATGACTGGATGCAAAATAACCCCTTTGAATTTACTTAGCATTCCATGTTTGTGTTTTCTGCTAAATGTATCTTTTTTTAAAAAAACCAACCGATATTGCTGGGTGTAATCAATCAGTATACTGTACTCAATCAGTATACTCACTTGTATGATAATGAATGTAAAGACATGTGGGCTACTCAGCCTTTCACAAATAGCAGCAGAACCTGTGATCTATGTCTCACAACACTTGACTATGTATGCGTCAGTGCAAACTTTATCTGAGCGAAACTTTTGTAAAGGCACACTACCAGTTGAAGTAAAAGGACAAAAAAACAAGTCTGGATTAAATACAACTGCAGCTCTCCTCTGTGAGAGATGCGGCTGTGTCAAGCACGCTTTGGTGCGCCCACTGGTTTGTGCCGCTCAATAGAGAACTAATCCTGCAACCCACATATGGAGCACACACACACACACACACACACACACACACACACACACACACACACACACACACACACACACACACACACACACACACACACACACACACACACACAGAGCAAACCACAGAGAAAAAACACAAAACCATGGCTTCTCACATAACTGATGTAAATGTATTTGAAAAAAGCAAAGGCGTATTGGCATCGATATCTCGCTGCAACTAAACGCTTGCATGAAGGCACCGGGGAAAAAAGAGCCTCAAATATAGCTGGGAACATGAGTGCATCACCCTCAAATTCATTTGTGACAGACAGACAGACAGACAGACAGACTGCCAGAAGCCTTAAAGCTGGATAAATCCTCTACCCCTCCAGTCATCCTGAAGCACAACACAAAAATCAATCTGTCAAGCTCTGTTCTGCCGTCAGCGTTTGTCAGAGGATGTCAGCACGGAAATATTTATGCTCATAACCAAACCAGGAGTCAGCTCCCTTTTTTGTTGTTGACTGTTGGCCTACTCCCTCTTAAAAGTGTCTGTGTGCACGCCTATGTGTGTGTGTGTGTGTGCGCGTGTGTGTGCATGTGTGTGTGTGTGTGTGTGTGTGTGTGTGTGTGTGTGTGTGTGTGTGCAGGGCCGCTGGCAGGGGGGACAAAGGTATATGTTGTCCCGGGCCCTGGGAGATAGGGGCCCAAAATTGGGTCCCCCTTACTTATTGTATGTATTGGGTAGGGGGCCCGTTCAGATGACTTTGTCCCGGGCCCAACAAAAGCTATCAGCGACCCTGTGTGTGTGTGTGTGTGTGTGTGTGTGTGTGTGTGTGTGTGTGTGTGTGTGTGTGTGTGTGTGTGTGTGTGTGTGTGTGTGTGTGTGTGTGTTGTGTTTATAGTCTCACCAAATGCATTATGGATTTATAGCCCCCTTCTCTCTCTCACACGACATCATCGCCAAAACAGTTTGATTATCACAGCTTTGTTCTTTCTCCTCTCAAATGCATCCAATAGGATGATAATATCCCACCAGGGTGTAAAATAAATAAAATAAGCAAACCAAATAGCAACAGCAATAGCTCCAGCCAGTGCTCAGCTCACACTTCTCAAACTTTCAAATCTGGCTCAACTGCTCAACCCCTCTATCCGACCCCCCGATTCCCCCCATCCCCTTCCCAGACACCTGTTGGCCTCTCTGTTCTTGTCTTTTTATATATACCCCACCCCCTGCGCTCTGGCCAGTGTCAGAGCAAGTGCACACTGGGCCCAGGGCAAAACACTTATAGGGCCCCCCCAAAACAGCCTGCATTGGTCACAATAACCCCCCCCACCACCACCACCACCACCACAAATATGGGAGGGCCCTAGGCCCCGGGAACATTCCCCACTTGCCCTCCCCTATAGCTCCGCCCCTGGCTCTGGCATACCGGCACCATGCCAAGGCCCCATGGACATCTCAGGTGCCAGGGACAATAAAGAGGGACCAGTACCACTCAGGCCCCACGCTGCTATGCACCACCCCCGTCCCCTCTGCCTGCCTCGCATGGCACCCTCCTCATCATCGCTGTTCTTGTCTTGTCTCTCTTAGGCCTCCTCTTTTAATTGGGGATTTACGCCCGCTAGGCCCCCACATCGCTGCTGCATGCTCCCTACTCCCTGCCTGGCTTGTCTGTCCATGGGGCTTTCTAAGAATAGTGCTAGTTCATGGGTGTCACCCTCACAGAGGCAGAGGAGGAGGAGGAAATGGGGCTCGCTGGCTGGCTGGGTCTGGCTGGCTGGAAACTGTGGGTGTTTGTTCTGTGTCTGAACACAGGGGCAAAAGGGGGCAAGGTGTTCAATTGCTGAAAAAATGTCAATACAGAATCTATGCAAAGAATATGGTAAAACATCCCTTAACAAGATATGTGGAGCACAGTAATAAGCCACTAGCGCATGTTATCTCTTTGGAGAAGAAATAGTCAGCAACCGCATGCGGCATATCACACTCAACCACGCACACCGACCATTCACAACAGGAAGTTCTGCACAGGAACTAATTGCGTGCTGAGTGCTGATTGGTCTGTCATAGTCTATCGCGCTACACTTTGAACTTTCAGTATTTTAGTTTAGTGTTGATTTAAAAATAAAAATAAAGAAACGGGAGGATTCTGTAAATATGTAACAAAGTGAAAAGTGATATGTTTCGCTTTGAAATGTGGTGGGTGAAGTCAAAGTATAGTCTCACCAAATAAAAGTAGAGTTAAGTACAGACACATGCATATGCTATTGTAGTACAGTAATGATTACATGTACTGTACATGTTCCTGTCCACCGCTGTTGTGTAGCTGGCTTAGGGAATGGATGCGTGGGTATGGGTGTGGATGTGGGGGGCAGGTGGTTGGTGCTTGTTTTTGGCGTGTGGGACAGGGAAACTCTGGTACTGTCTGAACATAGGGGATAAAGGGCAGGCTCTCTGGGGTGGATGTGAGGGGTAGTAGGGGTGGTATGCGTAGGTCTGAGGGACTGTGATAGTGGTGGTGGTCATAGGCACACTGTAAAAAATAAAACAAATCACAAGTTAACCAGCTGCCTCAGAATTCCAAGTTAATTTAAATCCTAATTGTAAGTTGTGTGAAGCTTTGAATTGCAGCTTTGAGTTCAAAGCTCCTCACAACTTACAATAAAGATTTAAATTAACTTAGAATGCAGATGAACTTGTGATTTCAAGTTAAACCATGCTGTTTTATTTACAGTATATATCAGAATTGATTGTTTCCCCCAGCACTTTATCGCTAGGGCGGCCACCTTGACAAGAAATATAGGGTTATCTGAAAGGATATACAGTAGTATATAAAATATTTCATGTTGTGAATGTAATTTCTAAAGTTGTTAAGCCAAAAAATATAAATACTTTTAACTCCCCATCACCTTGACTAACAAACATTCTGGGGGACACACTGTATAAGTTATCATGACTTATCCTTGATATATTTTTTTACAGTGCATGTATACATGTCTACATGAGGAGAGACAATCTCGTGTATGGGGTGGTGGTGTTGTGAAGGGGAGAGGATCTAGTGTGTGAGGGGGAGAGAGGATCTAGTGTGTTGGGTGGTGATGTGAGGGGGAGAGAGGATCTAGTGTGTTGGGTGGTGATGTGAGGGGGAGAGAGGATCTAGTGTGTTGGGTGGTGATATGAGGGGGAGAGGATCTTGGGTATGGGGTGGTGATGTGAAGGTTAGAGGATCTAGTGTGTTGGGTGGTAGTGAGAGGGGGAGAGAGGATCTTGGCTATGGGTTGGTGGTGGTGTGAGGGGGAGAGAGGATCTTGGCTATGGGTTGGTGGTGGTGTGAGGGGGAGAGAGGATCTTGGCTATGGGGTGGTGGTGGTGTGAGGGGGAGAGAGGATCTAGTGTGTTGGGTGGTGGTGTGAGGGGGAGAGAGGATCTTGGCTATGGGGTGGTGGTGTGAAGGGGAGAGGATCTTGTGTGGGGGGGTGGGGAGCTGCTCCTCTGGGGGTGGTGCTCAGGCGACAGGTCAGGGTGTTGGTGCTGACATGCACACTCAGGCCGAATATAAAAAGGCCAAAGGGAGCCAAATTCTGCTCTCCTCTCCTCTCCTCTGTCTGTCTGGCCAGACAGTGTTGCAGCTTCATTGGATGTAGTATGCATTCTCTCTCTGTCAGGCACGCACACATGCACGCACGCACGCACGCACGAACGTACACACCAACATGCGTACACCTACGTGCACACATACGCACAGATACACACCTATGCACATGTGCACGCACACGCTCTCTCTCTCTCTCTCTCTCTCTCTCTCTCTCTCTCTCTCTCTCTCTCTCTCTCTCTCTCTCTCTCTCTCACACACACTCTCACACACACACACACACATGCTGATTCAGCAATAATGGCAAGGTGCTTCAAGCTGCAACCTTGTATTTAACTACAACTTTGTTTACAAAAGGAAAAATGATGCGACTATTTGGGGAAAATGCTTTGTCAGGTGAAGAGCGAACTGCCCCCCCTATTCTTAAAACAACATCGTGAGTTTCATGACTTGCTGCTACAAAGAAGACACTAGTTTTGCCCTCAAAGAACACATTCCATGAAAAGAGGTCCATTACTGTGGACATTTACATTGTACATTTTTGTTACTAAGGAAACAGGCAATGGAAGAAGATGGTAGAAACAAACCAAACCAGGCCCTACCGTGGCGCAAATGGTAGGGCACTCGTTTGCTATGCGGCCGACCTGGGTTCGACTCCCGGCTCGGGTCCTTTGCCGACCTTTCATCTCTCTCTGCCCACTCACTTCCTGTCACTACCTTCGCTATCCTGTCAAATAAAGGCAATAAAACCCCCCCCAATATATATATATATATAAAGAAAGAGACCAAACTGAACTTTGCTGACTTACTGACATTCATTTGACTTTTTTTCATTCTCTTTTGTGTTTTTTCATTGCAAGACAAACAAATGAAGATCTTAATAGCAAAGCATTTGTGATTGCAATCATTTTCTGGAAGAAATTGAGTATTATCTGACAGAATTGAAGGGGTGCCAATACTTTTGGCCATCACTGTACATAGAGAGGTAAAATGGGGACGACCAGTAAGACCTTACTTACACGTATGGATATTTTTGTGAAAACATCTGTTTGGGCCTTTTGTTTACATGTAAATGGAGTTCTAGCTCCCTAGAAGATTTTTAAAACCAGGGATTTCCACGACAGGATATGTAAATGGATTAAAAAAAAAAACTATTGCATATATGTTACCGAGGCCTTAGTTTGGGTGGGTTATGTTACAGTAAAATAACAGAGCAACAAATACTTAGCCATTTTTGTTACTACATAAAAGGATAAGGGAATAATTTAGACAGAATCCATCAGCGCTTTCACCACAAGTCTGGGTGGATAGTGCAGACACAAATTGGATTGGATATTAGATCATGTTTGGCTTTGAGTCATTTGAGTGAGAATAAGCTTTGAGCTTTGAGTAAGAATTAGGCACTCTACTCCCTGAACAGTGGGCTTCTGATCTTACGTAAATAAATTGGATACACATTGAGTCCGTCAATCACACACTGCACCAAGAATGACCTCTTTGGAGCATGCGAAAACAAACTACTAAAGACTGTACTGATAGCAACATTACAGAAATTTCTCTTAGGGAATTGCAATTATACAGTTTGGGAGGAACAAAATAAAATGCTCTTAAAAGCCAGCATAAATGGACGGACAGACAGGCACTTTGTTGTGTTTACTTAGTAGGTGTGTCTATTGATAGGCTCTGACAGTAAGTGCGGTCTCATGTGACAGTGTTTGGACAGTAGATCAGCATTGCTTAGTCTAGATGATGAAATCTCTTGCCAGCCTCTCCATTGGAGAGAGAGAGAGAGAGAGAGAGAGAGAGAGAGAGGGAAAGAGAAGAAGAAGAAAAAAGAGAGAGTCAAAGAAGAAAGAGGGTGGAAGAGAAGAGGAGGGAGAGAGAACGGAAGATTGAGAGAGAAAGATGGACAGAAAGGGAGAGAGAGAGATAGATAGATAGGTAGATAGAAAGTGAATCTGAGAAAAGAGAGAGACAGTGTGAAAGTAAGTGTGGGGAGGGAGAGAGAGAGAGAGAGAGAGAGAGAGAGCAATGAAAGTGAGTCCGAAAAGCCCTGGTGACATTTTGACGAGCGCCCTGAAGGGCTGGTCACACCTGCTGCTCTGCGTCTGTGGCGGAGTCGCGTCGACACGCGGGGGAATCAACACTTTTAATTTGCGTAAGCTCATCTCCGCGTCGCACAGAAAGTGAATATTGTGTCAGAATGGCGCGGACGAGCCAAAACATGTGAGCGTGCCAGCCAGGGGCTTGGATTATGGGTCAGCTATTCCATTGCGGCACTAAGGGCCCCCTTAGTGTGAAGGTAGAGAGGAGGGGATGAGACACGGTTGCACAGGGGCTTGGGATCGCTTTTCAAACCTACTGCGCCCACGACCACAGAGCAGAGCAAGGGAGGAGCTGGAGTGGAAAAAGAAGCATGTTTTGGACTCTTAACTTCCCACGGAGTCTCTTCAATGATCACAGGTTTGATCTGACTGGATTTGGTGTCTTTGAGAGTTTTGGTTTGGTTTGAATGTGCACTTAGCTTTTGGTTATCCTGTAACACATAAAGTTGTTCCTCAAAGGTCTATGTGAGAGACACCCTGCATCTCAGTGTTGTGTGTGAGTGGTTCAAATATTTGTTTGGTGACTGGCTTCTGCAATAGGTTTATGTAACCGAACAGTACTTTGATTTTGTGTGAATATATTATATGTCATTTTGGGAGAGTGCTCAGTGATGGGGAAAATATGAACCGCAGAGGATAAGTACATGAGTGGAAAGTGGAGAGGTATTAGCTATGTGTAGGAGCTACCCTGATACTGACAGAAGGTCAGTAGAAAAAAACAGATTTAGCAGTCTTGTTCAGATGCTTTATTTGTTGGTCGAAAGCAGGAATAGTAAACAGGTGGCTGCCATTTTCTCTACTTTCTACTTTCTCAATCTCAATAGATATAGTGCAGTGCAGTGAAATACCATGTACACAGAGCCCATGTTTTTAGTTGGATTAATGGTTGGAACAAAATGTCCACAGACACGGTCACCATCCGCTTACAGTTACATATTTTCTGATATTGTAAGCCTTTTGTATTGTCTCATATTGTAAGTCCTTTGTATTACAAACCCTTTGGCCCATATTTGGTGTGATATGGGGCTGGTGGCATTAAGGTAAATCAGAGCCAGAATGAGAGTGTGAAGGGCAGCTGTCCCTTCGTGTCACCGGCCTGACACCCATTTCTCTTCCCCACACACACACTCACAAGCACGCACGCACACACTTACACACCTACACACAAACACACACGCACTTACACACACACACTTACACAAACACACACACGCATGCAAGCATGCATGCACGCGCACACACACACACACGCACACGCACACACACACACACACACACACACACACACACACACACACACACACACACACACACACACACACACTTGCACGCCCCAACATACACTCAGCTCGAGAGAAGGAGGTGGGGGTGAATGGCTGGCAGAGGAGCTGGACTTATGACTAAGCAACCAGGAATATGGAGCTGCTGCTGCTGCTGCTGCTGCTCCTGTCAACTACAAAATGAGTGTCTCTTCTACCCTCTCTGTATTCACGCACATGCCCATGTTTACAGGCGTAGGCACACGCAAAGACATGTATGAACTTTCTCAGCAACACACACATGCACGCACACAGTGCGCGTGCGCGCGCACACACACACACGCACACGCACGCACGCACACACACACAACAACACACAACAAACATACAGTACATCCACATACTCGTGCGTGTGTGTGCGTGCGTACATGGACATGCGTGCATGTACACACAGACACAGACAGACAGACAGACAGACAGACACACACACACACACACACACACACACCTCCCTTTTGTCAATTAATGAGATTTGTAGGGCACATCATCCAGGTCTAGGTTGTTCTGACTAACGGACATAATTATCAGAACACAATCCCGTAGCTGGAAGGGCCTCGGCGGGATTTTGTCTTTTTGCTCATATTCAGGTCTTTGGGATAATTAATCTTTCCTTTTTTGTTCTCCAGTAGACTTTGATGCTGTGGGCCTTTTTTGTGTTACATGGTCCCATAAGATCTGGCACCCATTCCGTTCTGTTCTACTGATTAAATAACTTGTCGTGCTGCTTGCCATAAAATAGCATGAAGAATATGTTCAAAAATCATCCTTTTGCGTTTCTGTTTCTGTTTCTTTTCCTCAGGCTGTTTGGAATGAGATTACTCATGACATCCTCTCCACACCCCACGCCTCCCGCTAAACCCATCTTCAACATTATTGGGTTATGAGCACCTGCATTCTTATAGGAAATCGGTAAGTCAGAGGAAAATGTAGTCTGACGCCCCTTGACTACATCCTAATATAATTTACAAATCACGACAGGATGTCATGATGCTAAAAACTTGACGATGTTGTGCCAACAGGTCTACAGAGCCTTCAAAACATTACAAAGTAAACTGTATTAAACATTACCTTACCTTGAAGCTCAACATCTGATGCCGATTGTCCAGGGATTACTGTATGCTACCACTGAGCTACAGCTCTTGCATAACAAATTGTTTGTTCAAACATTTGTACTTGTTGTTTTTTAAGACAGCGGATAAGTGATAACATTGAGTGATATAATATGTGACATACATACATTTCACCTCCCCAACAGTTATACAGGCATTAGCGACTGTTACACATACTGTATGTATCTCTTTGAGTAACATATGACATATCAATTGCTTTGTCTGTTGTAAAGCAACGGTTCTTTGAACCGAATTAGTCAGCTAAATTGTTGTATTTATTACTGTATGTACTGTATATGTGTTCTGCAGGCAGGCGGTAATATGTTCGGGGAGCCTGTTGCCCACCTGTGGACCAGGTGCTTGCCGGTACTGCTGCCGCTGCTACTGCTGAGCTGCGCGTGCCAGATGTCAGCCGCCGACGTGCCGTGGTCCTGCCCGCAGCGCTGTGACTGCCGCCTGGAGACGCAGGAGGTGAACTGCTCCCAGAAGTCCCTGTCGTCCGTGCCCGAGGGCTTCGCCAGCGACGTCAAGCGGCTGGACCTGTCCTCCAACCGGCTCAAGACGCTGAGCCGCCGGCAATTCTACGGCCTCTCCAAGCTGCAGGAGCTGGACCTGAGCAACAATGTGCTGTCCATGATCGAGGTGGAGGCCTTCCAGGTAGTGGTGGGCGATATGACGATATTAAATCGTGAATCGTGATATCAAGTACAAGATCATCTCGAATCTGCCAAAGTGAAGAAATCGTATAGATCGCCTTGCAGTGAGGATGTTTACTATCAGTATCAGAGTGATGTTCACTTACTTGTGTTGTGGTCTTCACATTTGTTCTTTAGAATATTGTATTCCAATTGTGCACTTCATGAGAGTGTCATCAGTGTGTTAACATTTTATTAACTGCAAATTACAAATTGCAAGTATATCTGTTTGTTTTTTCTTTCATTTTTTCGATGGAAGATTGTGATAAAAAAATCGAAATCGAGATTTTATGTTAAAAAAATCGTGATATGACATTTTTGCCATATCGCCCACCTCTACTTCCAGGGCCTGCAGAGCCTGCGCGCGCTCAAGCTGCGCGGCAACCGGCTGAAGATCATCCCCGTGGGCGTCTTCTCGGGCCTCTCCAACCTCCGCAGCCTGGACGTCAGCGAGAACGAGATCCTGGTGTTCCTGGACTACACCTTCCGGGACATGGGCAACCTGCAGCAGCTGAATGCCGGCGAGAACGACCTGGTGTTCATCTCGCAGCGGGCCTTCTGGGGCCTGCCGAGCCTGCAGGAGCTCAACGTGGACCGCAGCAACCTGACCTCCCTCCCCGTGGAGGCGCTGTCGCAGCTCTCGGGCCTGGTGCGGCTGCGGCTGCGCCGGCTGACCGTCGGCCCGGCCTTGCCCAGCAACGCCTTCCACCGCCTGCGCCAGCTGCGCAGCCTGAAGATCCTGCACTGGCCCTCGCTGGACACCGTAGGCGCCAGCAGCCTGCTGGGCCTCAACCTCACCACGCTGGCCATCAGCAGCTGCAATCTGAGCGCCGTGCCCTACGCGGCCATGAGGCACCTGGTGTACCTGCGCTACCTGGACCTCTCCTACAACCCCATCACCACCATCCTGGGCAACCAGCTGACTGAGCTGGTGCGGCTGCAGGAGCTGCACCTGGTCGGGGGAGGCCTGATGCGCATCGAGCCCGCCGCCTTCCGCGGGCTCGCTCACTTCCGCCTGCTCAACGTCTCGTCCAACCGTCTCGTCACGCTGGAGGAGAGCGCCTTCCACTCGG
This sequence comes from Engraulis encrasicolus, assembly GCF_034702125.1. Taxonomy (NCBI): domain Eukaryota; kingdom Metazoa; phylum Chordata; class Actinopteri; order Clupeiformes; family Engraulidae; genus Engraulis; species Engraulis encrasicolus. The sequence goes on from NC_085861.1 coordinate 39,203,655, forward strand.
TGGGCAACCTCCAGACGCTGCGGCTGGACCGCAACCCGCTGGCCTGCGACTGCCGGCTGCTGTGGGTGGCGCGCCGGCGGGTGCGGCTGGACTTTGACGGCCGGCAGCCCGCGTGCCTGGTCCCGGAGCGTGTGCGTGGGCGCCGCATCGGGGACTTCTCGGAGGGCGAGCTGCCGGTGGTGTTCACCTGCCGGCAGGCCTACATCCCCGACCGGCGGCCCCAGGAGGTCTCGGTCGAGGAGGGCTCCACGGCGCTGTTCGAGTGCCGCGCCGACGGCTACCCGGCGCCCGGCATCACCTGGCTGTCCACGCAGCAGACCATGCTCACCTCCATGGGCCGCATCCGCGTGCTGTCCAACGGCTCGCTGGAGGTGCGCTACGCCCAGGTGCAGGACAGCGGCACCTACATGTGCCTGGCCACCAACGCCGCCGGCAACGACAGCATCTTCGTCAAGCTGCAAGTGCAAGGGTTCCCCCGCAACCGCACGGCGCCCTACTACCCCGAGAGTGCCGTGGGCGGCCACGGCGGGAGCTGGAGCACCACGGACTACCCGCCGCCCCCCTCTGCCAACACCTCCACCCAGGTCACCAACCCGTACCCGTTTGACGCCAAGACCCTGGTGATCGCCACCACCATGGGCTTCCTGTCATTCCTCAGCTCGGTGGCCATCTGCTTCGTCTTCATGTTCTTCTGGAGCCAAAGCAAGGGCCAGATCAAGCACACGGCCACCATCGACTTTGTGCCGCGCTCCTCCATGGGGGGTGGGGGAGGTGACGGGGACGCGGGAAGGTTCACCATGAAGCTCATCTGAGCTGCGGGGAAAGGAAAAGAGGACGAAGGAGGAAGTTGGAGGTTGTTTGTGTGTGTGTGTGTGTGTGTGTGTGTGTGTGTGTGTGTGTGTGTGTGTGTGTGTGTGTGTGTGTGTGTGTGTGTGTGTGTGTGTGTGTGTGTGTGTGTGTGTGTGTGTGTGTGACGTCATGTCGACAGGAAGTGACATCACAGATCACAGAGACCAGAACTTTTAATGTGAGACTGCTAGTTTACCTGCCCAGACAAATGTGTCTGAATTTGTGTATTAATAATATTCATATTATTATTAATAATAAGAAGAATAACAATAATAATAACAACAATAACTAGAAATGCACTCAGAGAGAGCAGACCTCCGCCAAGGAAGCTGTTTGATTCAAGTCTTTCTGCCTCGTTTTTGTGGAGTTAGAAACTGGAATGTCAAAATCTTGAAATGGTGAAGAATATTTTTTTAAATCCTGGATCCGGATCTTGATCCGGATCACCACCAAAATGTAATCACTTGTTCCTTTTATCATTTCCAACAACTCCATAAAATTTCATTAAAATCTGTTCATTACTTTTTGAGTTATCCTGCTGACAGACAGACAAACAAACCAACGCGACCGAAAACATAACCTCCTTGGCGGAGGTAATGATAATAATAATAATAATAACAACAACAGAGATTTGCTATAAGCCATGTTGTCATTCATAGTCGTTGTGGTATACTGACATTGCTGTATGCTGTACATGAAAAAGCATTTCAACTGTAAGATGCTCTATATATTTTTCACTACAATAAGTTCATGTACTGTATTGTGAATCGCAATCATCAGTGTGTATGCGCATTTTGCATGAACTAAAGTGCCACCTTCACAGGGAGCATTTTGATACAGACATTGGAGAAGGTACACATAGTCGATATGTAAATGGTACTCATTATATTTGGTATAGATGCTTATCATACTTCACACACTATAATAACACACACCATATTAAAATCACACAAGCTTTTGACTGCTATACAAATAGGATTTCTGTCACACAGCAATGATTTAAAGAGATAGACACGTGTATTGAGTCTAATCATTTATGTGTTGGGTGCTTTTGAAGCGTAAGCATTAGAATGCATATCAGTTGCATCAAGTGTTGATTTCATTTTACGTTATTTTCTTTTGAATATAAATGGTCCAACCGCATACACTGCCTGCAAATACTATGATGATAGCATTGCAATAGGTCAATCTCATGGCTTGCTTCTCCAAAGCTAGTATGACCAAATCTTGAAAAAAAAATCCTGAATAATGATGAATGTTTTGCTTTGCAAATATTCACTTTGATTTTTTTTTTTTAAAACAGCCTACTCATTTATGACACTTCTTTTTATGAACCTCTTTGTAAACGTCTTCATTTACAACCGTCAACTATTAAAACAAATATGCAATTTGTCTGTTAAGCCCTCTGTATGTTTTCCACAATGTAATTGTTTCAAGTAATGTTAGTAATGTTTTATGGGCAGTCATGGTTAAGCGGTTAGGGAGTCAGACTTGTAGCCCAAAGGTTGCCGGTTCGAGTCCCGACCCGCCAGGTTGGTGGAGGGAGTAATTAACAGGTGCTCTCCCCCATCCTCATCCTCCCCATCCTCCTCTCTGACTGAGGTACCCTGAGCATGGTACCATCCCGCCGCACTGCTCCCTAGGGGCGCCATTGGGGGCTGCCCCCTGGCACGGCACGGCCGGGTGAGGCATAAATGTAATTTTGTTGTGTGCAGTGTGCAGTGAACACTTGTGTGCTGTGGAGTGCTGTGTCACAATGACAATGGGAGTTGGAGTTTCCCAGTTGGACTTACACTTAATGTGACCAGTGGAAAGGAAGACTTAGAGCTAATGTGCTGAACTTGGATAAACAAAGCTATGCTTGGGCACTTGGTTTAAATACTGCTGAGGCTAAACTATTCTCCAAAATGAATAGAGTGTGAAATGTCTCACCTGTACAGATACTTATTTGGCCATTAACAAGCTAATGATTCTGGCATCGTATACTGTAGGAGGACTGGACCACACCACAGGAGTTCACAATACCAATTTGGCTGAAAGTGCTGTTTGTTTGAAGACAATAACCCCTATTTGCAGTGGCCTTATAACAGGTATATACTCTGCATTTCCCCTACTGGGTCACTGGTGGTGAGTGATGCAGCCATCACGTCACAGTGCCATCTCTCTCTCTCTCACACACACACACACACACACACAGACACACACACACACACACACACACACACACACACACACACACACACACACACACACACACACACACACACACACACACACACACACACACACACACACAGAGAGAGAGAGAGTCTGTACTGTTCTCCAGTCAGCACTTGAAGCCACAGTGAGCCAAAACACTCAAACCCTCCCCACCCAGCACACACACACACACACACACACACCTGACCGCTGCACTCCCATGAGTCTCTCTCTCTCTTTCTCTCTCTCTCTCTCTCTCTCTCTCTCTCTCTTTCTCTCTCTCTCTGTCTCTCTATTGCTCTCTCTCCCCCCAACTCAACCACAAAAATCATTCCAGTCCAGACTCACACATAAAGCGAACCACACACACGCACGCACACACACACACACACACACACACACACACACACACACACACGCACGCACACACACACACACACACACACACACACACACACACACACACACATACGCACACACAAGCACACCTACAGTAACCACAGAACTCTTGAAGGTCAGTGTGCTCCTCTCCACTCCACAGTGCCGCTCGCTCCTGCGCTCCTTGTCCAGACAGCTCATTTGAGGCTCTTAAGTGGATTTCAGCGTGCCGTAGACAGGGACCCGCTTCCCTGCCGCAGCCTGGAATAACCCAGAATTTCAAAACAGGAGAGGATAAATCACGTGTGTGACCGACAGGACAGGAGATTTAAACCCTTTTTTTCTGGATTAACCCTGTTCCACCACCGCGCATGCTGCGATTTGTTATATAGGTCTGTCTGGCACCTGTCATGGAGTGTCAATGAAATAAATAAATAAATAGAAGGTGCTGGACCTTTTGCTAAATACTGCGTGCAAATTCCAGCTCATGCATGCTGACACCGCACAAAAAGAAAAAAAAAAGAAAAAAAAGAAAGCGCTAATCCTGGATGGATCTTTTTTTATGGCATGCTGGCAGCCCATATCTTTTGTGTACTCCTTCTAAACATAAATTACATATGCCTACCACAGCAGTCAGATATCCAGAAGACGAGCAGGCCCCGCTTACACTGGTGACAAACGGGTCAGTTGCAGGCCCACTGAAGGGGGGGGGGGCAGGGGGGCTTATCGCTTAGCGTTTCTTGAAAGGCCAAAATGGCTACATCATGCTACATGCTGCATTAAATTGCAGTTGGCAGACGCTTTTTAACTGAACGACTTACAATTATATCACTTATCGCTTATCCCTTTACAACGCAATTCATTGAGACGGAGCCCCTTTCAGGTGAATTTGTCCTGGGTCTGGTCAGAGCTATTAGCGGCCCTGAGGACAAGTACATTACAAACATATTTTTGCTTTGGATAACAGGACCAGGGAAATGCCGCCAGATTAAAAATAGGTCTTGCTTTCCCTTGCCGGCACAGTGTGCTGGTCAGCTGTTTTTCTATCTCCTTTTGGGATAGGTTTTTATACAAATAGGACTACTATAGTATAGTAGTAGAGATACATGTGTTTTTTTAATCCTGAAGGAAAGGAAGGTGCCCACCACCATATAAATAACATACAAATATCACACATTGATACACCTACATTGGATCCTGTGGAGTTTCAAGGGGACTTAGACAAAGAGGGACTTAGGGTCTTTTAACTGTTCTTCTCTTCAACCTTTTGGGGAGAGGGCACCTTGAGAGAGATGTCAATAGCAATATCACATCACTTTTCGGTCATTGAGTTCAGGGAGGTACTGCCAAACTCACAAAGGTAATTTAAATACAAGTAGGCCTACATATTTGTGGTATTTTGAATAACAGTACACAACCAGTCAACACCCCCTCTCACCTTGGACTATGGCCCTAGGCAATATCTTAGTTTTCTTGCCTGTTTGTGACAGGGCTGACTGGATCAGAAGGACCTAGCTTGTCAAAGTGTAAGATTTACTCAGTGGACTGAACCCAACACTTAATCTTTCTTTGCTCATAATGTGAAATCAAAGTTCAGTTTAATTTTCTGCCCCTCCAAACATCAAAACTAGTAATTGCACCCCAGTGAAGATCTCAGATCTCTCTCAGTTGAGATCAAGGATGGCAAAGAGCCAGCTGATTAGCATAAACCAGTGGCATTTCGGTAGGTCTGTACAAGAGAAATAGAGGCAATGGAACATCTGGAGTTCCTTTATTATTGAACAGAACACCATGAATTACACGGTCTGGATATATGAGAATATGTTTAAAAATTCAGAGCAGGTTTTGTAAGACAGTGCAGCCTGTGTGAGATAATGCAAGTGTTGGTAGTTTCAATACAAAATCCTCTGGTGTGAAAAATGACTAAAAATATTGCCTGACATCTTAATTAGAGTGCACACTCAACCCATATGCTTCTTACAAAAGGGTGGTAATAAGGCTGAGCAGTGATGGAAAAGCTTTACAAAAGAAAAGAAAGGAAAAGAAAAGAAAAGAAAAGAAAAGAAAAGAAAAGAAAAGAAAAGAAAAGAAAAAAATGCCCTGTTTAAAAACAATACACCAGGGAAAGGGATATGAGCCACAAAGTACACGATGTGAAGACTGTATAACACAGAACTCATGCATCCATCGTAATGGCGAAACCAAAGTTAATGCACTGTAACTAAATACTGTAAGGTGCAATGTAACCACATCTATGAAAGGTCTAGATTGCTGTGGTATATGGTACACAGCACACTTTAATGTGTACAGTACAATATGCAAGAGCTTTGGCATAGGCCTACAGCTCATACATAAAAGTGGTGAAAACGTATTTTCCTAAAAAAAAAGTACCCAGTAGCCCATGTTGTTATGGGGTGTTTAGACATTAAAAGAGGATGGGATGGCCTTACCGTGGCTGATATGGTAGGGCACACATTAACCACTCGGCCGACCCAGGTTCAATTCCAGGTCCGGGTCCTTTGCCGGTCCTTCCCCATCTCTCTCTCCCAGCTCACTTCCTGACTCTCCTCCACTATTCTGTCTAAAAAAAAACAATAAAGGCTGAAAGCCCCCCAAAAAATACTTTTGAAAAATATGATGGGATGTTCAAAATATTAAAATATCGTCTGTGACAATTTTGTGTCACTGGCCTATAACCTCTAAAGCCAGGTCACACCTGTGCGCAACGAGTGCATTTTCTTGCCAGGGAAAAGTCAACTTGTAACAGAGTCAGACGCTTGCCACTGGCACATACACTGTAGCTTTGATGAGGTCCTATCGAACAACGTCATTGCAGAACAGTTAGTGTCAGTGGCCTCTAGGTGGTGCCAAACACAGACTGATGCTGAGGCATCCGTTCAACAGATTGACATGTTCAGCACCAGGAAAGGAAATCAAATCTTAAGACGCCAGTGGGGCTAGTGTCACACTTTCAAGCGCTTTCAGCCTTTCCCCATCAGAACCGGTTGACGTGCCAAGAGGCGCACTTTCGACCAACTCAGGTTGCATAGCTTTTCCGAAGAGTTTTGCCTATGGGTGCAGAAAAAAATGGATTCATCAATAGCCTCACTGCCAGGTCTTCTCAAAATTCAGGGTAATTGTGTTCATAACATGCTTCCTCGGCACATGGAAGGTCGAGGAAACAGTAGTCAGTCCCAGCTGATAACCCACATCTGACAAGGACAATGTGCGAGAAGGTATCGTTTATCTGTAATGTCTAATTTGCAATTAAGTTTAAGTGCATCCGCTGTGGACAGTTAGGCCTGCTACACGAGCATCAAGAGGTGAATAATGGCCAGCCACAATCCAGAGTCCTTGACGCAGATGCACCTGCAATGAACAGCTGCAAGGGTAAATATGGGTATGCAAAGTTAAACTACACAAAGATCAGCAAAGTTACACGCACCTGGTGTAGGCCTACTCCTGAAATGTCACGTCACTTTTTATTGGTTTTCAAAGTCACGCAGAATTGAAATATGTTTCGCCTCAACCTTTAACACAACCACCATGCAATAGGCGTTTTCGTGACCATCCCCGTTAATTATACCCTACAGTAGGGCGGGTCTATACCTACCAGAGTTTTTCAAATAGGCCTATATGGGGAACCTGTAGTGTAACCCATCGTTTCCTGGCAAAGTGTAACCCATTATATTCTATGAAAAGAATGCAAAGGATAACATGTGCGACCAATCAGACCTGTACCTATCCGAATGTGGCAAAAGGCTGGTTTGCTAACTATCCTGCATTTTGAGACTCCACTGCCAAATTATTTGTAGGCTATGTTTTTGCACTAATGAAAGGACCACTCACTTGCCTTAAGAGACCCTCAGCTCAGGACAGATCTCCACTCTTGTCTGTTTTGACACCGAAATCGATAGCAATCGTAGGATGCACGGCAGGCAGAAACGTGGGATGGTTTCATTATAGTACGAGACGGTAGGCCTACACATCGACGAGACTGATACGTCAATATTGATCGACCACTTCTTGACTTCTAGCGTCTCTCTGAAATGATGGCCGGTGTTTAATAATCACAGCTCCTGTTAATAATACTTAAAACTCTGTGAAATAAAAGAAAAGTAGTACTGATTGTGTTCATGATGAGCTCATTCGCGGTCAGTGTAAAAAAAGCGCTGCGTGCGTCTGAAAATGTACACACTGAACGGTTATTTCGTCGTGGTAGTAGAGCCCATTATGTTATGCAAAATGCAATCACCATGTATGAATAATTCTGTTTTAGGATTGGGGTTTCTTGAATCTATAACTTGTATTTCCATCTTTTTCTTTCAAGCTTTGAGGTGGAGCTTGCGAGCTTCGGACTTCTGAGAGGAGAACGTTGAGACAGACCAACCAAGGGATAATTTGAGAGAGAGAGAGAGAGAGAGAGAGAGAGAGAGAGAGAGAGAGAGAGAGAGAGAGAGACCGGGCCAATCCAGTGTCTGATAACGTAGGCTGGTTAACTCTTACCAGTCACATCCTCCGCCAGGGTATCCTGAGGTAAATACCAAATCGTTGGAACAGTATTTCCTGGACATAAATACAATATTTGATGTCGACCGGACCTTACAAGATGCGTTGGATCTTATTGGCGACCCTGTTGTCCGTGGCATGGGCTGAGAGAATGCCAAGACTGAAATTTGTCATCCGAGGTACGTTTTTTTTATTGCACGCAGCATCAGGCAATAAAGTTGATAAGATGCATTCATAGATTTTGACACAGTCGTGCCAAGATGTGCGGGAATTATACATGTCGCATGCGCACAGTTGGCTACTCGTTTCGCTTCTTTCATTCAGCAGTTAGAAGACTGATGGTTGAATGGTACACACGGGAAAAAATCCAGTGGAGCCCACCGACAAATGCCAGAGGACAGATGGATGCGTGCTAATAAAATCCGTTCTACATTTCCTACACTGGCTGTAGCCTATCAGAATGTAACGTCTGCATCAAAACTGACCATTCCATATCCATAGAAAAATTAATCAATTTGCAACGCCACAACAGCAGTGATGTGTATCAGGGAAACATATTTGTCAACTATAACGAGATGGGATAAGCGTCATCACTTAACCACTTGTAGAGTCAGCTGTCTGAACTGTCATAAACGGCATAGAAAAATGCACAACAGACTGCCTCGTATTTCAGACACTATTGAATGTTCTTCTTAGCCATTTCACGGTGTAAGTTGTAAGTTTTTGGTGCTGAAGCGCATCAAATAGTGCACTTGGCGGCAGGCTCGCTGCCATTTGCAGGAGCATCTTAACACTGATAGACTGTTGCCGACCCGGGTAATGTCCAGGACTACACCGGGAAAGCATTATCTTAAGGCTGAAGTACACTTATCATTACTCAACGCCTTTCAGCAGAGAGGATCTCGCGTTGTAGTACCGCTGCAATGCAGTTGCTCACACTGAGGGAATGATGGCACTGCAGCAGCAGCAGCCTAGCGATGGCTCACGGAAGACCTCGAAAGCTTTACTGGCAAACGCACACAACACACGCACGCGCGCGCACACACACACGCACGCGCACACACACACACACACACACACACACACACACACACACACACACACACACACACACACACACACACACACACACACACACACACACACACACACACACACACACACACACACACACACACCAATCAGACACTGGATAGATGGAAAATTCCGCTCATCCAGATAACATTTTTTTCATTCAAAGCACGAACGCCGCCACACTTCATTCTTAGTCACTGCCACGGAGCGCCACAATGAATACCGCGGCAGCGTGTCAAGAACACACAAGCTCGCCCGGCTTGGATGTCTACAAAACGCCACTGTCTCTCACCTCAGAATAACCCGTCCTTGATTCAACCAATGCACATTTATTTATTTGTTTATTTATGTATTTATTTACTGCTATTCGCTGTGTGTACCCATGCGTAAGAATTCACAGTGGACCGCAAGGACGTAGCGGAGTATTAGTGCCATAAATTCCAGCACCATGGACAGCGGCCACTGCCTCGCCCAGCGCCCGCATTTTCCATTCAAGGCACGTTTGGCTAAATTGCCAGCGGACTGGCTGAGCGAAACGCTCTCTACTAGACCACAGAATTGAAAGTGCCCAGTCCATCTGCATTTTCTCGAAGCAGTCACAACTGCGTGAACCAGGGAATATGCTCCGTTTCACGTCTGTTGATACAAACGAAAGAATCCCTGAAACTATTCCAGGTGTGACTAGTTTCCACTAAAAGTAAACCAGGCCCCATTTGGTCCAACGATGTCCTCTAATTCTCGTTGTGTTGAGAATGTAGAACAGCTGTAGGCTAAAATAGACCTTATCTAATGAAAATACCCCCCACCCGACTGTCTGTTTGTTCCCTCAAGAACAAGACCGGTATCACTTTGAGAAACCGGAGAACTACATGACTGTGTACCACAAACAGGGCACTGATGTCCTGTACGTGGGAGGCCAGGCAGTTATCTACATGCTGACATTCACTGACAAAGGAGTTCAAGACATTAAGGTAGGCAATGATGAAGTGCCCTATTTGCTCAGCACCTCCTCGACTTGACCCAGTAAGACTACAGGAAGGCTGTCTGACTTGACCAACACACAGAGAAATGGAAGTACGCCTGTGTGCATAAGCTTACCACACCAGCAGTGCCTTTCTGCAGACCAATTATGTGCCTTTGAAGTTACAGTACGGTATTGTAAAGGATCCATTTGTTACCTTTTTATCGAGACATTGTCTTGTACCTGGAACAGTGGTGTAGTCTACTTTTTTGTGGTGGGTATAGTTAGGGCTGGGCAATGACAATATATATCGTTATCGTGATATAAAAGTGTATATCGTGACCTTTCGCCATATCGTTTATATCGTTATAGTAATTTTATCAATTTTATGCGATTGAATATCTTTTCATTACATTTCATGTTGTCACAATACACACTATACGTTAATGTAACTGTAAAAATAAGAATAAAACATCTATTTTAAAGAAAGGTTGTTTTGCGACATGAAAAAATACAGAGCAAATAAAGAGAATAACTGAAAACGTATGTAATTGTGCTATATCGTGATATATATCGTTATCGTGATATAAAGTAATCCATATCGTGATATTGTTTTATTTCCATATCGCCCAGCCCTAGGTATACTGTATATTTGAGCATGTTTTGAAGTGGGTATACTGTATATATTTGTGCTACTCAAAACAATGGATCAATCAATTTTAAGTGGGTATACTGAAATCCCTGAAATTTAGACGTGGGTATACTCCGTATACCCGCGGTCTACGTGGACTACACCACTGACCTGGGAGAATACTGTTGTTCCCCACAGATCGACACATTTACCTATTTCATTATATTTAAAAAGCAGGTGCATTATTACACTGAGAAAAAGGTACTGCTGGTGCAACAGAGCACACCTACAACCTACAACCATTTCTCTGTCTGACCTACAACCTATGAGTATAATGATGGGCATTTTGGTTTGTTTGTTGTTTATTTACTCTATACTCCCCCTTCAGATCCCTGTGGTCACAAATCAAAATGCAAGGGATACCTGTTTTTCGAGAACGACTTGGGGCAAGGTAGGTTATAACATGTACACCTGTATGTAACATTTAGGAATTATATGAAGATTGTTTCCCTGTTATTAAGGAAAAGTTCACCATTTTTAGAAATACGGTTGTTTCACAGCTCACCTCGATTTAATTAATTGAGTTTTACATTTCTCCTGCTCTTCCAGCTTTTTCTGTGTCTGGTGATGTTATTTCTTAACAGGTATCATTGAACCGGATGGTACCAGAAACTACATTGTACCAACTGGTTCCATTCGGTTCAATTATACATGCTAAGAAGTAATATCACCAGAATTACTAGCCTGGCAAGCCAGACTAAATGTGAGATTAAATGTGAATATTTAGTCTGGCCCACGATCAACGAGACATCGGAAGATTGTTAATGGGAACAACCCATTGTTTTTCAAACCGTGTCTGTGCCTATTGGCCAACGCTTTGTCGTCACTCCCTCAAAACCCCATCCGCTTTACATCCAAAGATTCAAAACAAATCTCCTGGGTTGTGATTGGTCCACCAGTTTCAGGACCTGGGGCATTGTCCGAGGTAGACAGGCAAAAATAATTTTGGCCGCTGGCAGGTGGGGCTAGTTTACTTGGCTACAGAATTATGTAATGGCTTGAAGAACAGGAGAAATGTTAAACTCAATGACCAGTATTTAACGCGAGAGGATGTGTGAAATTAGCTTATTTCCAAAAATAGTGGAATGTTTCTTTTACTACAGTATCTGCTCTGATCTGAAACTGCACCGAAACTAAAGCGAAACTATAAAGCCCAAACCTTCTTAGCTAGTTTGATCGAAGATCTCTTATATCGATCTGCAACAAAATATAACAGACGCAAAAAAAAGACCACATGAAGTACAAATAAACACACTCTTCATAGTTGCTTGGCTTCTCTGAAGTCAGTGTCTTCCCCCATGGCTGTTGTCTGAGAGGCCAGCTGCTGAGTTTGCTCTATTGGTTTTCTATCAGCCTCATGCTGACACTGAAAATGGACTAGCTTCAGCCACATGGGTGTCCATGGTGAGTCTGTTGTGCTGCGGAGAAGGTTTGCTGAAAAACTAGAGTATGGCATAAATGGAAGATCTGGCATGTACTCAGGGGCAGCCGACAGAGGGAACAAAGGGGTATGTTGTCCCGGGCCTAGGAAGTGTGTGTGTGTGTGTGTGGGGGGGGAGGGTGTCCAGAATCAGATCCCTATTACATCAATAATATGTACTGAGAGGGGGGACTTTCAGATGAATTAGTCCTGAGCTGTCAGCGTTTCTGCATATGTACTTATATATGGACTATATGGGTGAGCCATCATGTTGATGAGAGGCATTTACCATGCTTTGTGATGGGCAATCCCAATAATGGCAACAATTTAAATCCTATCGATTAGCAATTGAATAGCCTCTAAACCTAAGCCAGCTAAGTCTTCAAGCGCTAGTCTGATATCACTATATACACAGACATGTAATGCATATAATGCAAGCAGCTTGTGGAACAGCTATTCTGGCAAGCATATTCCCAGCTAAGAATTAAATCACAGTCACACTGAATAAATATAAACCTTGCTATGTCTATTAATGTAGCACTAAGATGGAATTCCATGACCATAGAGCGTTAAGTGGTTAGGGTGTCTTGTAGTCCAAAGGTTGCTGGTTCAATTCCCAACCGGCCAGGTGGGTGGGGTGCTCTCCCCATCCTCCTCCGTGACTGAGCAAGCATGGTACTGTCCCGCCACACTACTCATTTGGGGCTCCGTTTGGGGATGCTGCCGGGTGTGGCATACATGCAACTTCATTGTGGGCAGTGAGGCACTACATGTTTTGTCACAATGATAATGGGAGTTCTCCAGGCGGTCATGTTGACTTTCTGGAAGTAGCTCAAATGTGCTTTACCTGCTAGCATAATTCATCTCATGTCCTTCTTGTCATCAGCTGGAGTGTGATAACTTCATCACTGTGATTGAGGACGTCAACGGCACGTTTGTGGTTTGTGGGACAAACGCAGGATCTCCCAAGTGCTGGCATATGGTAAGAGCTCTTCCTGTATTTTTTTTGCTGAAACTGAGTTGGAATAGAACAGAACAGAATAGAAGAGAGCAGAATAGAAGAGAGCAGAATAGAGATGAATAGAACAGGCTATTACAAATCAGAGCAGCGCACAATAGAGGAGAGTGATAATGACATTATCGTGGTTGGATATAAAACAAAACTGTTGAAGTCCTCGCAGTCAGTGCATAATTCATTGCGTAGGTATATGGAGTAGCAATCATTCTGCGGTGCTCTTCTTTGTGAGAGCATGATTAGCTCATCATTGTCTCATCTTCGCTTCTCAAAAGCGCTACGTGTCAGAAAGCATTTACTGAAACTGGGTGCTTCTACGAATCGTTTTTGAGAATCCTTGAGCATGCCTAATTCACAGTTGTCTAGCAACCCTTATATCTGAAATGACACAAGATGTGCACAACGTGAGCGGAAAAGAATCAGTGAAGAAATGAAAGACATTTTTTTGAAGAGCGGTTCTAAACAAGCTTTGCAGGTTTTGTGCATTGTGACTTCTAAATGCTGCCAAATGTTAACATGGCTGAATGGGCTGTTTGGCTGCTAATTATTCGTTCCCTTCATCAACATCCAAATAATCCCACTGCAGCAGGAAATAGCAAAGTCCTGCCAAAATATCATCAAAGTACTGATCTCAGGGAATTTCACTGTTCTTCACCATCGGAGCAGTTCTCTTTATCCTCCGACGGTAATAAGCTCTCACTCCCATTGATGCATTCATGCATATGCATAGTTGACCCTTGTGACTTTTATGTCACACAGTGAGAGGTGTCTTCTGCCACTTCACCTCTAGTGCCCCAGAGATACAGTATATCACGTAAGTGAGTACACCCCTCACAGTTTTTGCAGATTTGTGAGTATAACTTGTCATAAGAAAGCATTAAAGAAATTTCACTTTGACACAATGATTAGTGACCTTTTAACAACATATTTAACTGCTTATTTGCTGACCTTTTAACAACATATTTAACTGCATATTTAACTGCTACAACATATTTAACATTTCTTGTTCACTCAGAAAAAAAATAAATACAGCTATTAATGTTTGAACATGTACCCACAAAAGTGAGTACACCCCAGATTAAAATCCGGTAGAGAAGGGGCCGTGTTGGCTCGAATCGTCTAGAAATGAAAAGGGATTGAAAGGGAGGTCATTGGCGTGCGTTTCAACCTTTCTTTGCATTGAACTTTTAAATTTTGAGTGTGCACCACACATGCTTGACACCATCTAAAGCATTTTTTTTTTAAAATCTTGGTCTCTAGAGAGATGAACAGACCAAGGATATGGATCACTGGAACAATGTTGTGTGGTCTGAAGAGACCAAGATAAACAAATTTACTTTAGATGGTGTCAAGCATGTGCGCTGGTAAACAAGTGAGTTTTACAAAAAAGTTTATCCTCTCAATAGCCAAGCATGGTAGTGGGACTGACATGGTTTGGGGATGCATGAATGCTGTCAACATGGGCAATCTGAAATACACCTAGAGGAAGCATGACTACTACTGACTACTGTGACTACTGAAGCAGATCATGATATTCTCCATAGGATTGCATTCAAATCTCACACCAATCTATTTAAGACAGGTGCACACTCAAAATGTAAAAGTTCAATGCAAAGGAAGGTTGAAACAAATACCGATGACCTCCCTTTTAATCCCTTTTCATTTCGAGATGATTCGAGCCAACACGGCCCCTTTTCCACCGGATTTCAATCTGGGGTGTACT
>NC_085861.1:39223473-39295973 GCF_034702125.1 Engraulis encrasicolus
TGAAATTAACCAAAGCCTCAGTGGGATCGGCCTTTAATCGAATGGAATGAATTGAGTTGTCGCTTTTTAAACGTCAGTGTTTGGCTTGCTGTTTCATGGGGAATTGGCTGCGGTGACGTGGGTCCATTAAGCACACTATATATAGGTGGAGCGATCAGACCTCAGTGCCGTAAAGCAAATTTAATGTCTTAACCCAGCGGTTCCCAACCTGGGGTTACTGAGAGAAGGCATTGTTTACATAAAGCGTTGATTATATTCTTTCATAGCCTAACAGTTTTTTTTAATTCCTTAGTAACAGAATTCACTTGTTGAATGGTTAATGTGCAAATGTAAGAGAGAGAGAGAGAGAGAGAGAGAGAGAGAGAGAGAGAGAGAGAGAGAGAGAGAGAGAGCATGAGTCTTACATTTTTGTAAGACAAAAAGGGAAAAAAATGTTTGCCATTTGGAATATGGGGTCAGGGAATAAGGGGATTGCTGTAGAAAAACGTTTGGTCTATAGTCTGGTGGTCTTAGTCTATCTTCACTGCTGTACAGTAGGTTGCAGCCCTACCGTGGACTCAAAATGAAGTCCATAATTTTATAGCGGCACCCTTCACCGAAGCAAATAAATCTTGGTGTTAGGTCTGCCTGATGTGCATGCACTCTACCACCTAAACTGCACTGCACGATCCTAGCTCTTTGAAAGGGGACTGCACATAGTAGGAACTCAGATTGAACAATAAACAAATCAATAAGCAATCAACTTGATGCTTTAGGAGCATGGATGGGTTGTGAGGCGGGAAAGGATGTAGAGCAGGGGTGGGGAACCTATGTCTCGAGGGCCATTTGCGGCCCTTGAGGCCGTTTTATCCGGCCCCCGATATAGTTTTAACGCTATGCAGCTTCACATGAAATATGACATATTTTGTAAAGGAAACTTAGAAAATACATTTACAATACAATTAAGTTATATTCAGGGGACCTAGAGAAGGTGGGGTCTGTTTCAAAGGTGGCTACCATCAATAAACGCCAAAAGTGCAGGGGGAAATCCTGGTTTGTGTTCATAATACGCCCTTGGAGGACTTTTATGGCCCTCGGATGAATTTGAAAAAGAATGAAAAAGGTTCCCCACCCCTGATGTAGAGGCTGTAATATCACCAGCTGTTACTGTAAGAAGAAACCAAGGAGTACTAGAGAAAGTGGGTTATTCTGCAAACTAGGTCTTACTACTTTCATGGCACTGTTGAGAAATCTTTTCCTTTAAGTTCATGAGCAGGCTTGACCGTGCAACAAATGAGCTTATATTGCACAATTAGTTGATCCTAGCCGTAGCTCTGTAAGGTACATGTCTATGATCTGGTAACACTGGTATGAGTGCCTTCATTAAGTTCCCCTTTCTATTATATGTATATGAATGTGCATTGTATTGTATTCATGATATATGCACAAAGGTTTCCACTGTGGGCCCTGAGCCCGTGATAAAGTTTATATATATAAAACGAAGAACATGTTTTTGCCAGTTACAACTCTTGTGCATCTTAACTGTAGATATAATAGCATCATGTGTGGTGATGTGCTTGTTGTTGTCTATTTCCAGGGACACCACAGTGGTATGTGCGTACTCGATTGAGGACATCGACCAGGTCTTTGCCACATCAAAGCTGAAAGGCTATAACAGCCCCCTGACTGGACCCCGGCCAGGAGCAGTGAGACTTTCATTTTTTCATAAACCCTTGTAATGGCTAGCGAATAGCTTGCCGCACGCCCTGAGTATTGCCTCAGACACAAGATGAAAATGATCACACAATGCTGAAAAACAGGGTATTATGAAACATGGTCAATCCGATCTAAGTCACATCCAAACACTCAAAAGAAAAATGGCTTCCAATGGACTGACTGACCAACTGACATTCAGTGTCTTATAGAGTCACATACATTGGTGGTTGACGTGACGCCTTGTCATTGGTGAAAAACCTACAAAACTGTTATTTTTCCTTTAAAAAACAAATATCAATGAAAGAAGATGTGGTACATATGTTTCATTTTAGTCTTAAATGAGAGGAAACTTTTTTGTTAAGATTTATGTAAAGGTTCATGTCAAATATCCTGCGGTGTGACTGTAACATTAATGAAACCTGGAATATAATATATAAATATAAATTAACCAACAACATTTTGAATAATGTATGAAACATTTGGCATGATTGCATAAATATTAACTTTATATTAAGATATGTGAATGTGAAAAAAACTCAAGACAGTAATATTAACTACAAGTTCAATTTCGTAACACAAATTGCGTCCTGTGGGGTGACATGTACGTCAATGTTTGTGAACGGGCAGCTGTATGGCCAACTACAAGGGTCTTAAAGACTGGCTCCTAACCAGTCAGTACCTCAGTTATTGGAGAGTGCTGTTGAAGTTTATGGTGACTATTAATCTCTTAATATGCAATTTTCTGTGACACAATGCTTAGGTTCATTTTATGGTGTCCTGTGGTGTGACTGATCTTATAGAAGGAAAACAAATTTTTTTATAAAAGAAAACACATATTAAGATTAAACACAGTATCATTATCAAGTTAGCATGAGCTCAGATGTCAGTCATGTATACAAAATTATTAAAATGGCCATAATGCAGTGAATTTCCTGTGGTGTGACTTAATTTTCCTGCGGTGTGACATGCCTATGCAATGTGTTGATAAAGGACACATTTTCCCAAAAATGGCAAAAATAAGGCGAAATTCCACGGACCACTAAGTGCTTTATTTTTTTCATTTGTTTTCCAATTTTTTCCATATTTTTTTCAGGAATTGGAATAACTTTTTAATTTTTTTTTAATTGTGTTACGCCCCTAAACGTAAACCACCCACATGCTTTTCTCTCCTGAACATAGGGCCACCATAGTCTTCTAATCACCCTAGACTGTTGCCAGTGACTCAAAGATGCATGGGGGTGGGCGCATGGGTATTTACTCTAGTCTACCTGTTTCAAGTCTTGTCTATATACCTCATCCAAGCACTTTAGCCACCTGAGTTTTCCTCTCGTAATAATAAAGTCGATTTTAACTTTGTCCACAGTGTACCATGAACTCCACAATCACACCTCCCAACGCCAAGGTTCTGGAGATGATGCGAGACCACCCAGAAATCGAGAACGTGATCCGACCGATCGGTGGCGCCCCTCTAGATCTGCCTACTGATGACCACTTCACCCACATTGTCATGGGCACAGCGCTGGCTGTCAATGGCGAACACTACAGCGTGGTCTACCTGGGAACAGGTAAACGTAACAGAGCAGAACAGAACAGAACAGAACAGAACAGAGCAGAACAGAGCAGAACAGAGCAGAACAGGGGTGCATTTCTCAATAGCATTGTTGCTCGGTTTGGAATTCAATTTCCCATAATGCAGCATTCTAATTTGCTAACTGGTTAGCAACGACGCTGTCAAGAAACGCACCCCAGAATAGAAGGCTGAGCTCATGGTAATTAATGCGTGGGGGTGGGTGGGGGAAGACGTCACGTCAGTAATCTTGGCTTCTGCAGCTAATTGAAAATGTTTCCTGCCATCCCCCCAGAGCAAGGAAAGGTCCTGAAGGTCTTGCACACCCCGGACGAGGCATTCATCATCTCCCAGTTCTCTCTCTTCCATAATGAGGGGCCGGTCCTGAGCATGGTGATAGACTCACAGAAGGTAAGTTATGGAGCTGTTTACGGGCACCGGCAGCTTGAAAGCAGGGACGCTGACAGTTTTTGGTAGAGCAAGGACAAATTAATCTGAAATGCCCCCTTCTCAATACATAGTACTATGTAATAAGAACCCAAAGGATCTGGGTCAGCTGACCCCCTTTGCACCCCTCTGTTGTCTTCCCTGGCTAGAAGACTACTAAAAGTTGCAACAACAGCTCAGCACATACAGTAGACAACAGATGTGAGAGAGCATTTTTCTTCAGAGGCTTGAATCAATATGCTATTTCAGAGACATTAATTCACTGAACCACTGATGCATTCCTTCTCGTTACCATGCCATTTGTTTATTCAAAACAAGGTCTTCTGTAAGTCACAGACGTTTTCTAATTAGTCCAGTGATGGCAGAAACACAGAGAACTTTAAAAGCGCGCTCTGATCATTGACAGCAGACACAGTGCCAGCAGTGTGAGCCGGGGCCGCCTACAGCTTCAACTAGTAGGCCCAAGACAAAATAGTCTGAAGAGACCCCCATACCCAAATATGTTCACTGTAATAAGGATCCTGTTCTGGACCTGCTCTCTTTCTGCGTCCGGGACAACTGACCGTTTTGTCACCCCCAGTCGGCTTCCCTAAGTGTGTGTCTGCTTGAATCTCAAGCCATAAATGTGTTTGCCTGTTTGTTCTCTCCTCACATCCCAATCGTCTCCCCCATCTCTCCTTCTTCAGGGTCACCTCTATGTCGGCACCTCCACCGAGATCCACCGCGTTCCGCTGGCAGACTGCGGTCGCTATGGCGACAGCTGTCGAGAGTGCATCCTGTCGAGAGATCCATATTGCGGATGGGACTCGGCGAGGAAGAGGTGTTTGGCCATCCCGCCCGGATACAACGTTAGCACTGGGTAATAATCACTGGCAATTATGGCAAACATGCTTCGAATGTGTCTGTTGAAATGGCTTTGCAGTCATTCGGACTATGATTTTTTTTATTTGACACCAAATGGGTTTTGAAATGAAAGTCATTATGTAATGACCTATTTTCTTCTCTCTTCTGCTTTTTTAATAGTACACTCATCCAGAACCTGGATCGTTCTAATGCCACAATTTGCGGAGATGTCAGAGGTAAGTATTACATGTAATTCAGTAAATGGTAAATGGACTGCATTTATATAGCGCCTTTCCAATTCTTCGAGCACTCAAAGCGCTTTACATTGTATGCCTCACATTCACCCATTCGCACTCACATTCACACACCGGAAGCAGTGGCTACCACGCAGGGTACAAGCCTGCCACCAGGAGCAATTTTGGGTTAAGTATCTTGCTCAAGGACACATCGATGGGGTCAGGCAGAGCGGGGCTCGAACCTGCAACCTTCTGGTTGCCGAACGGCTCCTCTACCACCTGAGCCACCACCGCCAGTATTCAGTGTTCAGTGTTAATTAATTTGCATTGTGTACATTTGAAGAGCACCTTACTTGTTAATTTGTGATGTAACCAATGCATTCTGTCAGTAACTCTGACTTATCGTCCCCCTTCTCCTCCTCTGATTGCTCCTGTAGCTATGAAGAGCCGGCCCACTGTGCCCAAAGACGTGGTCGTGGACTCCAAAGGTCCCGTCATGCTTCCTTGCCCTGTACGCTCCTACCACGCGACCTATCGCTGGGAGAAGGACGACAGCAACAAGCACTATCCCTGCACTCTCTCGGGCACCTCCTGTGTGCTGGCGCCCACGCCCGACACACCCATGAAGGAGGGCGTGTTCCGCTGCATGGCTGTGGAGGACGGCTTCAAACAGGAAGTGGTGTCCTATCGCCTGGTCTTCAACGCTAGTCCACTTCCTGCCTCCTTGGCTTCCTCGGTCGGTCTTTGCTCTGTTCTCTTGGCTGCAGCCAGCCTCTGGCTTTTGTAGATCTTGTTTTCTGCCTCTCTACTCTTCTCCTCTCCTTTCCTTTTTTTCTCTCCTCTCCCCCTCCTCCTCCTCCTGCCCACTTTGCTGAGTGATGGATGAGGCGATCTCGATGTTAGCTTCGCAGAGCAGAGCAGAGCAGAGCAGGTGGAGTAGGTTCTGGGTGAATGGAAATGGAGAATCACTGCTGTTGTCCCTCTCCTCTCCGTGTCCTCTTGTGTGTGGGGCTGTGACCTGCTTAAACGTTAGGGTTGTAGTACTTGAGAGTCTCGAATCTCGAGACAGCTAATTTATGGCCTTGGTCCTCACACTGTTCCCCAACCTGATTTTTTATTACATGTAAACTTTTCCTTCTGACATCGGTTAGGCACCTCAAGCTGATGCTCAAGCCCATTTTAACCCCCGTTATTTGCAAAGGAAACTCCCTATCCTACTCTGCATGCACCTCTCAGTCAACCGAAGCACAAAGTCAAGATTACAAATTAGTTAGCAATAATCTGTTTGATTTATTCAAAATGACATCTCTGCTATACAAAAAACAATAGGTATCTCTGAAAGGAAGCTAAACTGGCTACTATTTTGTGCATAAACAAAAAAGAAGAAATAGGCCTACTTGACAGCAGAGTCAGGTAATTTAATTTTGATATTCAGTAGATAACATCAGGTAGCTCTGTCAACAAGTTCCTTATTATGTTTGTAAGGATCCTATCTCCGAGGTGGATTAGAAGTTCGGAATATCATTTGAAAGATCGGAATACAATTTGTTTTGTTCTATCAAACGAAGGGCTTTTGCTCATCATGTCTTTGTATTGAAAAGTAAAGCGTGTGCCCCAGCTGAACAGGCATAGCCGAAAACGTATGACTCAGCCCTGCTTTCTGCAATGCACTCGCAGATGTTACTGGGAAATGATCTTGCTGCAAAATGTTACTCTGTTAGAGAATATTCTGCAAAAGGAGTTTCCCAAATGAGTGAAATTAAGCATTTAATAAGCAAGGAGCAGATGCTTATAGATTTATTTGATGTTACTT
Organism: Engraulis encrasicolus; assembly: GCF_034702125.1. NCBI lineage: Eukaryota > Metazoa > Chordata > Actinopteri > Clupeiformes > Engraulidae > Engraulis > Engraulis encrasicolus. The sequence continues at coordinate 39,230,075 of NC_085861.1, forward strand.
TTGTCAGTATTAGCTGTTTTCCTTTGATGAGATATGAAATTGGACACCTTGTATATGTATATTGGTATCATGAACATATGAAACCTGAGTTATTAAGTTGACTCTGGGCAGACTGTCATCATGCAAAGGCGTATTTATTTCACACAAGTGCATTCTGTGTTGAGGTGCGACACCTTTGCAAGTTAAATCATGCTCCTCAACGCTGCGAGAAGGCACTTTTGTCACATGACGAGGTTTGCAGCGTTTTCTTGCCATGTCTGTGAATTTCTGTTGCTGTGGCGAATTTCTGTTGCAAAATGTGAAGCTGATCTGCTGTGCCCTAACCAAAATCATGCCTAACCTGTCAGTAAAGCAACATTTCTTCAGCTTTACTTGTGCCAAGAACAGCAAAACAAGCAAGGAATGGTGAAATTGAGGCAAAATTGTGCCCTGACCCACAACCATGCCTAAACCTAACCTGTCACAGGGTGTTGTGGAGCACGAGTCAACATGCAAAGGCGTGATGCACACACGCAATAGACGGTTCAAGTCTGCGTGTCATCTTAATGCTCTGGTATGATGACATGTTGCTTTAGGGGTTGTGTCATGCAGCTCTTGTTCATTTGCTGGTCTATCTTACTTCTTTGTTTATTGGCGAAAAACCTTATTCTTTTTTAAATTCATAAAATGCTTGGTGCTGTAGAGGCTTGTTTCTATTGGCTGCAGAGGACATGATTTGAAAACGTTTGAGCTGCATTTGTACATTCAATTAACTTGTGTTCTTCCGATCCCTTTGCCCTGATTGTGCTTTCTGAAAGTCCTTCTTGACGAGTACCTGGGTCACCAAGGTCTGACTCTGTTCTCTTTCAAACTTTATCTCCCTTGTTGATCTCGTTGGTTTTATCTTGAACTTGGATATTATTTTTTTGACTCAAAACACATACGTAACTAGTAGAATGCTATACTTTTGGTTATTTCACCAACAAAGTCTAGAGTTTATCTGAGGTTAATACATTTACTTATGTTAGGTTACCTTTGTATTAAATTAAACAATAGTGTGCTGTACAACAGCTAAAGTTATCGCATCACAGTATGCATTTAAGAATACAAAACATGTATCACAAATAGATGATAGGACTTATTTTATACTTATACAATTTATGTCTTGTCTTGCCAAAACATAAAAGTTTTTGTATAATTTTCTAAAACTAATTGGAGTGCTTTGCGAACCTATCTTGGGATGACGCTACAGAAGGCTTGATTTCCCTTTGGCTTTGAATGGTTTGTATTTGGAGTGCAGACTTCTTTAATCAATTCTTAAACCTGGAAGACTTCCGTAATGAATGATGACACCTAACGGATCCTCAACTGAGTAATTGTGGAATCTAGAGGAGAGACTGGAACAAAAAGCCTTAACATACTGGGGTGCTCTCCCTAAGCACAATTCACAATAAGAGCAAGCTTGCCTCCTGATCCATTCGAGACATGGCTTTGTGCTTGCCTTAGGGCCTTTCTTTCATTTATGGTATTGCAAAGTACGGTGAAATCCAGAGGAGCTTATAGGTATCGTACCTATGTCTGTCACTGTGTCTAGGATATAGTCTGCCAACCTTGGCTTGGTAGACCGTGCCATTTGTCACATAGCTGTCATGCTTTGGCTTTTTTACCCAGTTGAGGTCATATTAAGTGAAGGTTGCGTTGGCTTGAGTAAATGTAGACTTGCATTTGTTTTTTGTTTTTGTTTTTTTGCTGTGAACGATGCTTGTGGTTATATAGACATCGATATATTACATACATATATATCATTACATTAAGTATTGTGTATTTTTCTGCTCTGCAAATGACTAATTTCCACCAGTGCTGCCTACAGTATGTGCATTTTCCCAAAAAGAGAACATACAAACAAACCCAACAGACATTAACTGTGTACTAAGGAGCCATGCATAAAATCACTAACATTTCTCTCCAAATGAATAATAACCACAATGGACCGAAAATGGGGTTATCTTCATAAGCGCTTAGCCACTGAAAGTACATTAGCCGTGAGGGGTTAAAATGGAGCATCGGAGAGCAGTGATGCCCAGTAGAGATGTTTTTTCATAAGTGTGCTAATGGGTTGTGCTGTAAAAATGGAGCAAGTCCTGTTATTTCTGTAACTATGTCTCCCATTACAGCTGACCCCAAATTACCAGTGTGGTTGTTTTTTAAATATATTTCATTTGATTCTCCATTCATTCCACCATGAGAGTATTATTAACCCGTCAGTAGTACTACGAATATCGGTGTGAAATAAACAAACAGATGTGTTTTTTGAATGTAACAATGACGATCGATGGACTTTTTTAAAACCTGTTTGTTCTTGTGGCTGTGTGAAGTGGAGCCAGCCCGCTTTCTCGTTTGTCAGTTTTGTTGTGCTATTAAATGCCAAAATGGTGATCATACTAAAGTGCCATAATGAAGTACAACTCTGTCTGGACGGCTGAGCTGTAGACTACTGGTCTTTGGGCCCAGACACTATAAAGCTCCATAGCAGAGCAGCTGCTTGTGCCTGCAGGAAGCTACTTAGCAGCCATAGGGACACTGTTAGCGGACCCAGGCTAATGGAGACAAAGTGCTAAGCACAGAAGAACATATGTGCTCTACTTGGCTAAGACATTTCAGAAACTGTGCCAAACTATTTACTTTTGCCTTCTTTTGTGCTTTGCCAGTTCAAGTATCCATTTATCAGTGTCCATTCACATTTGATTTAGTACCTGTCATACAAACATTTCCAGTAACAAACTTGGATATACACAATGCATTACACTAGATATATTGATCCTTCCTTCCAAATGTACATTTTCAGACCTCATTTGTCCATAAGATATTACACGAGGTTTATTGTTGCCCAGTGAAGAGAAATCAATGTAAGCAGTATGGAGTTAGTTCATTCAAGACAAGCTGTGTTTTATTAATATCATAAAATGCATACAATAGGTCCTACAAACTACACACGCAACACATTCATAACAATTTGGTCAAAGGTGCTTTTCTAATAGGGGAGTATGACTATGAGATGCTCCCTCACGTTACTGAACATGGAACAGTGCTAACTACAGCGGAAACTTGAACCATTCCGCAGTCAGTTCTGGGAATAGCAAAGAGAGAAATTTCACCATCAGACTGCTGTTATGTTTCTTCTTTTTGTAACGCCAAAAATTCTGATTCTGTTTTATTAGTTTTGATCTTTTAGTATGACAATTGCTTTCATTTTCATCTATATAATGATTGTAAAGGTCTGTGGTGATACTTTGTGGCCTCGTGATTTGTCATGCCATATGCCAAATAACATACCAGCATTTATTTATTTTTAACAGGACATATGTCTGTATTAAATGCAATACATCTACATATATTTGTAAACCATCAGCATTTGTTTCCCTAAACTGAAAATGTACAGTGGAAGAATAAAATGTGGAATAAAAAGGAATGGAATTCTCATTCATTTCCCTTATTTCCTAAGCTGTTTTGTACTTTTGATTGCATATTTTATGGTGTGTGTGTGCCTTACATTTAAAGCACGGTGTAATATTTTAGTAGTTAATTTCCAGAATTTGTGCTGCCCATTCACAGATGATACCTTTTTCATGGAAACTTATCACCACCATCAAATTTTAAGTATTCATTAAGACAGGGAAAATGGCGCTATTTATACTTGAAAAGGGGGATCTTCTTCATTGTTCACCACTTTATATATCCAGAAATAGACATTTGTAGCTACAAAAATGTACTGTACTTTGGTCATACTAGAAAGCAATAGGTCAGTATTTAGTAAATATTCATGAAAAGATCAAATTTGGCAGTAGGCATTTAAACAAAGAAGCTGCCAGAATACTCCTCAATCCTCACTGCTATTTGATCTGTTGCATTATGCATTGCACATCATGCAGGTGCAGTGTGCGTTTGGACTTGGCAGTTTGTAAAAGTCAGCCGGCAAACTAGAAAACTTCACAACAATGGATGATTCTCATCTAAGAGGCCTTGCTCATATACTGTACATACTAAGGAGTATGTTGGTCAGTCTATTGGAGACCCTGACTTGAGATTAAAAAAAAACAAAGGCTGGAAAGTACCTGAGAAAGTTTATAAGTTAGTTTTACTCCTGATATAACAGATACTGTAAGCAGCACCAGTAAAACTCACTATTCATCACAACTACACCAATGGTGTTTATCCAAAAACCTGTCCAAACAACATCCGCAGCCCCATAATGAACGCCGTTCCACCAGTGGAGTGCTGTAATAGTTATAGAAATGTTAACTACCATAGTACTGCACTACTATAACATAACACATGACTTTTAGTAATGCACTACGTCTTGGTCATTGCCATGCTGGTAATAGCAAATTCATATCGCTGTGTCCTAACGGGTTGAAAATGTGAATGTGAAGGCATATTTATTCAACTCATTTAAAACACTGAATTCTCATAGTCATCATCCCATAGTTGTTTTAATGACATATTCTACTGTAGTGTGTTGGAGACTGTTATACTGCATGAGGAAACACTTTCATCCACAGTGACTTATAAATGAGGGGTGATACTGTCTGCTCTACTACCACAGGAATAAGTGCTCGAGTACTTAAGTCATAAAACAGTCTCCAATAATCATAAAAGTTGTAACGGCCTGCTACAGTGTGTACTTACTAGGTCCCTTAATAGTGGTATGTCTTGGTGGCCTTATTTTAACATTACTGGGACAGCTGTGGCCTAATACATATACAGCAGGTAGAGAGTTGTTCTGATCATCGAAGAGTTCAAACCCCATGATCGTTAAGTGTGATGTGAAGAAGAAATCACTGTGGTTAGTGTGGTTGGTCTTGGTTGGATTCCAACAATCAGTAGGAAGATTAGTGCTGAGGGGGAATACAGTGTATAACCTGTGGTCTTCAGCATTCTCAGCCATGGTTGAAGTGTAATTGGGTCTAACCCTATCCTATGTACACTCGCTGCACCCAAAGAAGTCCACGTCACTTTGGATAAAAGCTAAGTTTAGCTCTGCTAAGTGTAATGTATTACGGTGGCTACAATAAATTGAATTAATAATAGGCACACAGCACTATGTATACTACACTGGGCTATCGGCCCAGAAATTTCAAATACAGGGTCTAAGGGAGTACAGATCCTGATGTGCATATAAACTGCATAGACCACCTATAGCCTTATGTTCAGGACCTCAGAAACCGGGTTATTGATGCAATAGCCTACTTATGTATGTGACCTTATCTGGCATTTACGCACAGTAGCAGGGACGGATCCAAGCACATCTCCTTATCCACACTGTCCATCAGCGCCAGTGGTCATCACGGATGCAGACAGTGACCTTGGCCGTCTGAAAAATTGTCACTTGCTCACTTGGTGGTGCCGGTGTCAGCTCAACTGCTAGGCCTACACACGTCACAGCTTGGCAGTCTCACAAGACCTTTATCTGGCCAGAAATTCTAATCCGAGAAGAGAAAGAAATCTGGCCGGATGCCAACAATCACTACACCACACTGTTCCCACTCATCTTGGCTCTGGACCACCAGCACCAGACTTTGCAGCTTTTACAACAAGAGGAGGGGGAAAAAGGAAGTAAATAACTCTGTATAGTCCTCCCTCCCATCACTGCCTGAAAATGAAGATTTTTATGGAATACAATTATGTGCGCACTGCAGTATTTGTGTGCATAACCCACCCCCCAACCAGTGACTGGACTGTTCTCATATAATTGGAGCAGGAGGGGGGATAGCAAAACGTACGGCACTATTGCACTACGTATGATTGTATTGCCTTCCCTTAGTTCAGATGACAACAATTGTGTTTCTAGTCTTTGGTTATGATTGCTTTTAGAAATGGTGTTGATGCGCAGGAACTGCATCCATTTGTCTGTTTACGAGTTTCGTCCTGATTTGTGCAGCAAATAACCAGAAATGGGTTTAGCATTTAACACACTGACATTCCATGTAGGATTTCTTGCATAACTCACACTCCAAGCTGTTTTCTTTAATGAGCACTGTTTATTTTCCATTTCATGGCTTTCTGCACTGAAAATCCCTCAAAGGCAAACTGGCCCGAGGAGACAGGCTTCTTCAATGCAGCCCTGCTTGCTTGCCCATTTCCATGAGTCAGCATCTACTGTATAACGTGGTTAATGTGTGGGAGTATCGCTGCCTAGTGGCTACTGACTGATACTTCCCTAAACACCACAGACAAATGCAGCCAGGGAAGCAGGACAGGGGTGTGGGGGACAAAAAAGGGGTCAGTTATCCCGGGCCCAGGGGGGTGCAGAATCAGGTCCCCCCATTGCATTGTACATATTGAATTAGGGAAGCAGCAGCACGCTAAGCCCACCACATTTGGGCTTTCATGCCCGCCCCATGGGGACCTCGGTTCGAGTCCGGAAGGGGTCATTTCCCAATCTTCCCCCACTCACTTCCTGTCAGCATCTCATACTATCCTCTCAATAAAGGCATAAAAAGCCACTTAAATGTATACAGTATATATAGGCCTATATATATATAAAAAAAAGAGTTAGGGGAGCCTTTCAGATGACTTTGTATCGGGCCTAGGCGAAGATGTCAGCAACCCTGGATGCAGCAGTGTACCGTGCGCTCTGCCTGCCTACAGTATGCAGAGATTAGTCATCTTGGCGCTAACCTGACGGATCTCATTATCCTTCTCTAAATATCATCTTTCAAGTTTTGACTCACAGGCCAGACCCCCTACACCCCCCCACCCCCTGCTCCTCGCTGGGAGATTATCGAAAAGTGAGACAAAGCGAGGATGATTCACAAAGGAAGGGATTTGTAAATAAAATAATGGCACCATTCAAATGTTGAAACACTGCCAGAACGAGCGGGATGGAAATCATAGAGTAGGCCTAACAAAAAAACCCCTCTGCAAACGGAGAAGTGGGTCCCATGGGAGTTATGCATTCAAAAATAAAAAAGAAACATCTGAAGTATGCTGGAGAGCTGCTACCAGTCACCCAGGGGTCCAAGGCTGCAGAAAAAAACACTGACCTCTTTGTTCCCCCATGTCGGCTTCCCTCAAGGAAACAATCAAGACAGTGACAGCAGGAGTGGAGAAAAGGATTAGAACATCACTGCGAACTGGCCACATTGGAAATGTAAAAGCCCAGGAGTTTTATTCTGATAATTCCCATTGAGCAGAAATGGTTCACAGTTCAAGGTCATTGTCGTTACAATGGCAAATAAAAAAGATATTCTATATTTGAATGCTACGTTATACTGTATGTCTGAGGTCTGAGTGCGGTCTAGACTAAGTTTCTGAGCCTGTGCTTCAGAAGTTGGAGAGTGGGCACAGTCAACTCTCATGGAGCATTTAAAAATCAATACGAAGCACACACACAGAGTTGCAGCGGCACAGCTGAAGCTGTGGAGCTGAACAGGGGCATAGACACTGACCCACTACAGGTGCTGTGGGTGGAGAGAGAGAGAGAGAGAGAGAGAGAGAGAGAGAGAGAGAGAGAGAGAGAGAGAGAGAGAGAGAGAGAGAGAGAGAGAGAGAGCAATTCACTAATGTGTCTTGCTTGAAGCAAACACAGAGGAAGCTCTTTTATAAAGCAGTCTTGCCTTCACACACGATTGCACAGAGGAATGATCTCTCCTTTGCATTCTCAAGCCGGTCTGACCCGATACCTACCCGATACCATACCTATTTTTGCCAGGTCACTGTTCATTCTAGAGCTCTAACAAAATAAATAAACATAACCTACTTTATTATTGACTTAATCATTGTCCTTTTTCATGTCATTTGCTTTTCCCATTCTGAGCTCTTGAGCAGCCCCTATTCTGTCGACTGGTCAGTTTGTGCAAATTTACTGTAACTGATTGGTCATAAAAGTAGTGCATTCCTTCATGCACAACACTGCCAGACAGATTGTAAAGCTATATTAGATTTCCTTCCACATGAAGTGGCAGCAGATTAAACATTGGGAGCAATATCATCCAGCACCATACATGCTGTATTACACATCTTCTGACTCTTTGAGGTATAGTGTTCAGAGCCCCTGTTTTGCACCCCATGTTCATGCCCCAAACAGATCAACTCTGCTCCCCTTTGCTACACAGGTGCAATATGTAAAATGCGAGGGTGTTTAAAGCACCATGGGCATCAGTATGTATAAGACAGACTGTGATATGGTGCATTGGACTTCAAAACCAGCAGCTTCAGGGAGCTGTGGCGGTGCCAGCTTCTGTACTGGCACCAGCACCCACCATTTTTCAATGTCAAGGACCATAAGTACCTTATATATTGGATTGAGAACAGCCACATTGCCCAACACTGCAGTGGCGGATTGATATTACTTGAATAATATAAAGTACAAACCCCAACTCCGATGAAGTTGGGACGTTTGGTAAACAGTGAATAAAATCAAAATGCTATCATTTTCAAAACATTCAATCTATTCATTAGATGGAGAATAGTGAAAAGACAACATATTAAGTGTTAAAACCAAGAAAAAATATTGTTTTGGGGGACATATGTACTCATTTCTAATTTGATAAATCCAACACGTCTCAAAAGAGTTGGGACGGGGACAATAAATGGCAGCAAATGTCGAGGAAGACTAAAAACAAAACAAAAGACAACACTTAACAGTTAAATACATTAACCGATGAGATGATTTTATATAAAAACAGTGTTAATTCCTATCTTGGACATGATTTCACCAGCTTAAATGGTGGGTGTATTCCTTGTCATGTTTTGCGATGTTTTCCTTTCTGTAGTGCTTACAGTGTGACAGGTCTTGACCAAAAAACACCATTTTATCACCTGCTGTTCCTTATGATGGAGCCAAACTGTTAAAACATAGTAGAGAATGCAATTTGACCTTACAATGTGGCAGTAATCGAAGATCTCCCTTCAAAATATCATGCATGAGTGGCTTTTCATGCTGTTTAAAACCCATTTATACCATTCAGCACTGTATTTAACTCTACAGATGAGTGAGAACATCTTAACCAATGCACTACTGCACCCGCATGCCATCATGGAGGCTGACTTTTGAAGTTAGCACTAACACAAGTTGGATGGTCCATTTTCACTGTAGCACAGGATGTGCAATGCTCTATTATTGTCAAAAAGAATGGACTTCTACAACTTCTGCTGACTTCTGTAAGCAAAGGACAGTTTCCCATGTATTCTGGGTCTATTTCAAGTGAGCTCAGGTGCTTAGGAGAATGTTACACCCCTGTATCATTTGCATGCATTAAGCATTCTTAATATGGTCAATTTTCAATAGCTCTAATTCCTGGAGTGCTTGAGTGAGACTACAGCCAATATATATTTCATGATGTCATGAACCTATACAATGATTTTATTAACAAAAATATGTCTTATATACACTCAATCGTGGTAAATCAAAGGGAATTCAAAAATGTATGTAATAACTATGGTAATTATTCCCTTTGCATCTTTAATTCTGAGTGACTCAGCCTCTCTGTGATGATCTTATACCTGGACACCTATATTGTCTGTCAGTACAATTCATTTTGAAATGTTCTTCTTTGTTGTTTTATCTTATTTGGATGTTTACTAAATTTCACTGATCCCCGTCCCAACTCTTTTGAGACGTGTTGGATTTATCAAATTAGAAATGAGTACATATGTCCCCCAAAACAATATTTTTTCTCGGTTTTAACACTTAATATGTTATCTTTTCACTATTCTCCATCTAATGAATAGATTGAATGTTTTGAAAATGACACCATTTTGATTTTATTCACTGTTTACCAAACGTCCCAACTTCATCGGAGTTGGGGTTTGTACATTTATATGTTAAGTCTATTCAATTGTTAAGTCTAGATGGTTGGTAGAATGACGTACTGCTGCAATATGGATATTTACCTTTGGGCACAGATTGCTTGATCAATCAACCTACCAATCGATGCTGTAGGCTGAGCTCCCTGTCCAAGTTGGGAAGTTATATTGAGGTAATGCTTGGAGAAAACGTGAGGGAAAGAGGTGGGTATTCAGACAATGCTTTTGTTAGTTGAGATAAGCGGTATCGAAAGATGTTCCACTCTCCAAGGTGTACTTTGTACTTTTGAACATTTTTTGCTGATCATTTACATTTAGAAACCGTCTATGCACCAAGGAAAAGGGGAAACAGAGCACACAGACTAGTACATCCTGTAAAACCACACTTTATGCAAAATGAATTTGAGATGTGATTTAAAACCTCAACTGCTATTGACATCATTCCTCAGTGCTGGATTTTACACAAGTATCTGTCATCGTGCTACCCCTTTGAGCTTTTTCTTTGATCTCAATGCATCGCTTCCTTATCTTGTGTAGAAACATCACCAAAGCAATCTAGAGAACCACCAATTCAACGGCTACTTTTTCTTTGAAAAGCATTTAGATATCTTATCAAATATTTGTTGTCCTATAAGATACCTCCGTTACAAAAGTAGAGCATGGTGCGTTGATGCCAGTGTGTTTTAAATAAACAACATTTCTGTCTTCCTGATGCAATCTCCTCTGCAGCAGGTCCTCTTGAGTCGTGCCTGGACTACTCATTCATCTTTTGGCAAATCCCTGTGTCCCTCTGCCCCTCCCCCTCAACCGCATCCCTGTGTCTTATCCATTTTGTCTTTCATCACTCTACCTTTTTCCAGGCCGATCTAACGCATTGCTTCCCTGTATTCCTTTTTTTGGTGCATCTCAAGTTAAAATATAGATGCTTCACTGTTCCTGTCACCAGGCCTCCGTACATTCCGTACAGTATGCCTTGAGAAGATGCCTTTTGTTAATATGGGTCATGTTTTTATGCATTATAAATAAAGGACTGCAATTTTTCAGCAGTACAGCACACACACACACACAGACACACACACACACACACACACACACACACACACACACACACACACACACACACACACACACACACACACACACACACACACACACACACACACACACACACACACACACACACAGACAAGACCCCTTTAAGCAAATACCAAAGTATCAGAAGGGCATGCAAGTTAGCATGTCTTAGATATGATTTACAGTAGGATTGATCAAGACAGACATTAAACTCTAGTGATTAACAAGAATACATCATCTAATCATAAGTGATTTTCAGCACCACCACCTGAGGAACTACATTCTGATTAGTTAGTGTCAGTTTTTTTTCTGTATTCAAATAGAGAAACTATTCCCAAATAAAAGATCACTACTAAAATGATGTCCAATTTTGTCTCATAACCAAAACCTCTCCCACGTCTTCTCTCCACACTCTCTCAGTCCAGTCAAACAAGGACACATTTCTGCTTGTTTGGAGCATATTGAAAATCACTAGAATGGAGGTTGAGTTCAGTTAAAATGTTAATTAATTGTTGTTGATATTGATTTAAGTGATAATTAAAGTCGAAATAATAAGGACAGGGATTTACAAGTCCATGGAATGTTCTTTGCAAATTTAGAACAAATAGGCCTATTACAACAAGAAGACCCATGTACAAGCTACAAAAATACAGAAGAATCCTTTTTAGGTCCAAGCATGATACCGATCTATGGTATGTCCCTTTAACCTGCTTTTGCTTAGGATGCAATGTCCACATGTTAGATAGTGGCATTTACTGTAACGGGCACGAGATAATATCGAACGTTTCTTCTGCTCAGCTACATGTGTTCTGCAAAAGGTCATTGAGTTTTTTATCACCGTTCTTTATCACTCGGCACTTTCGACAGAATTAATCCATCACACACACACACACACACACACACACACACACACACACACACACACACACACACACACACACACACACACACACACACACACACACCACGTTCATGTTCAAAAACATAATTAACAGTGTTAATTACTTCTACAGAGGGAAAAAAAAATCCTGCCTGGCTTTCAGATCAAATGACCCGTCCTGTCTAACTGCTTGTCAGAGGTTATAGCCACACTGGAGGGTGTCGTGCTCTTGTCTTCTCTACAGCAAGAGGTCCGGAGGAGTGTCTCCAAGCTGCCTCAGGCATTATCTACATCAGTCTCAGGCTCTGTCGGCTCAACTGGCCAGAGGTTGCCATATGCTGTACACTCAAACAAAGATGTCAAAATGAGTTATGGGCCAAACGGTGGGATTTGTCACAGAGTAAATGAATGGAGTGAGTGGAGTTGGCTCTGGCGGCGTTACACCCCTTCTCTCTCTCTCTCTCTCTCTCTCTCTTTTTTTTATTTTTATTTTTTTTTATTGTAAGAAAAAAATTAGATACAAACATTGAAAAAACGGGGTATCGTGCACATATTGATAAATAGAGGGGAAAAAAGCCATAAATAGCCATTAAGGCAATAGTTCTTTCAGCTTTTCTGCAGTTCAGTCCTTCAAGGGATTTAAAATAAAATTTCAGTTCTTTCTTGAAACAAACAAAAGATGGGTTTCTTCCTCCCCATTTGCATTTGTGAATATGGAATTTTCTCTCTCTCTCTCTCTCTCTCTCTCTCTCTCTCTCTCTCTCTCTCTCTCCTCAAGTCTGTGATAGCGACATCACTGAGGCTGTGTTATAATGTCAAAAATACGTTCATTGCGGCGGCTTGATGTTGAACTGTGCTAATATAATACACCATTTGGGCACATTGCCCGTTAGGACCGAGGTTCGAATCTGCCCTGGGTCATTTTACCACCCCTACCTGTCTCTCTCACCCGACCATTTTCTGTCTTCTCTATGCTCTCTTGTCCTGTCTAATAAAAGCACACACACACACACACACACACACACACACACACACACACACACACACACACACACACACACACACACACACACACACACACACACACACACACACACACACACACACCAATAAATAAATGGAAAAACAACATGCACTGTTCAACAATGTTCTCTCAATCATGACAGTGTTCAAGTATTAAAGCCACATCCACATTAAAATATTTGCTGGTATTACCAACTATTACAAATTGAACCTTTGCCATGCAATTTGAGAAGATGTCTCATGTGAGTTTATTTCCCTTTGCTGACAGTTATTGTGTTTTAAACAGGCTGTAGCATAATAGACAAATAGAAGCCAGTCAGCTTGGTCTGACCCATAATATTGGGTCATATACCTGTATAGGTCATCTCTGAAGGTGAGCTTTTACCTCATGCAGCTGCAAGAAGGGCATGTCTAGACATGATGATGGCTGTTTTGTTGTTGTTGTGGTTTTTGCTTTACCTATCAATCTGCTTGACATGAGCTATAGAGTACCTGAGGATATGTTTATAAACACCAGTTACATGTTTATAAACACCAGTTACATTGACCTCTCCCAAACATCAGCATATTCTTATTCACAAGATGACCCCTTCCTCCAGATAGGCCTACTAAAAATGACCATGTCCAAAATACTACAATGTTTACATTTTCATTTAAAGTTTTCCCCTACAATGAAGTTGCACTTTCTAGATGCTGCAGCCTACCTCTTCAATATTTATTCTCATGTTCAAAACTCACCTAGAACCAGTCTTCATCCATACTGCATGCATCACTCAATTGCAAAAGGGAAATCGGTTACACGTCATGCCTACTTGATGCCATGACAGAGTCATAGGGTGAACATTGGTAAAGTGGGACAGGTAACATTTTATCATCAATATCTTCATGTTGCTTTACTGTAGCCAATTAAATCTTTTGGACATATTTCCTCTAGCATGTAATGTTTAAAGTATAATATTAAGTGTGGTTGTGATGTCTTCCTGGGGTGTGTGATAACATGTCATTCAAAGGCTGAACCAAAAAAACAACGATTTTGAAAATGATAGCAATCTGAGGTCAATAATGTTAAGGGCCTAGCACTTTAAATATTGATGTTAGGCCTCAACAACTGTTTTCATATGAAAGGTGACTTCATTAAGTATCATCTAGTTAAAAATTAATTATTTTTTTAAATAAAATATTTTAATTAGGGACACATTTTCCACTGTCCCACACTGTAAAAAAAATTCTTGTCAAAATTACGGTGAAAAACTGGCAGCTGTGGTTGCCATTTTTTCACCGTATAAAACACAGACATCTTGTATATGGATTTACGGTAAGGTAAATTAAGACTTGTAGAATCAACATTTTCAAGATGTTACAATAAAGGGGAGTTACTGTTTAAATAACAGTGACACTCATGTAGGCTCATGGTATACAGCTGTATAATTAACAATGCAACCCTGTTGTTTAAGTGAAATACTAACCATTCCACAGCATTCATTTGCCTATTTTACAGTCAATTTCTGTTAAAACAACAGAAATTATTTATGCCTTGACGGTATGACTGTTCAATTTACAGTATAAAGCATTTGTTTTTAAGGTGAATCTCTATTCATTCCACAGAATTTATTGCTAAACCAGCAGCACAATTGTGTTGCTCAGGCGTAGGATTCAAAGTTTATACGTGTTGCATTTAAGTGGAATCCCCATAAATTTCACATGATAGGTGAGAAAGGCCTGAAAATAACCTTGAGTAAAATGAAGGCCACAGCTGGCGGGGCAAGCACGCTAACAAAAAAGCTAGTTAGCCAGCCATACAGCCACCCTTACAACGTGACCTGCTAGCCGGGCCGGCCAGGTCAGGCCAGGTGAGGGCAGGTCGGTCGGCCGGCCGGCCTTACAGCCAGTCAGCCAGCTAGCTAGCTAGCTACCAACCAGTGAGCAGTACAATGCAACAGTCCCGGTTTAAATACATGTTCAAGTGAACCATGTGACCCGAGTGATGAGGCATTTCGCAGGTGCAGGCAGTAAGTTAATCATTGCATGACAGCCCTTAGCACTCAGGTGAGGTCAGGAATTGATTGACAGATTGATTTGGATGAAGTAGAATGACAGTTTCAAATAGACTAGTATACTTCTAAGAGACTGAATCAAGGGATTACTGTCCCAGGTAGAGTTTTTCAAATGATGCTAGCCTATAGGTATATTTTACACATTAAATGAGGCTAAACTGTTGGCTGTTACCGGAGAAATATATAAGTTACTGTGAATTATTGCAAAAAGTCCTTAACTGTTGCACAGTTTATTCAGTTGCCAGCTTCACTGTTGTCAAATCTACAACGTGGAGGCACCTGGAGCCAAGCAGACAGGCAATCTGTTTTCTGTGGAGTAATTAATATTTAATTCATTATAACCTCCATTGCTTTCTGTTGGGTAGGAGGAATGTAAATAAGGATATTCTGAATTTTATAGAGCTTTACTTTGTGAATTTGCCTCTCAATCTAAAACTCTGATGGCAAAGCCTCAAAGTTCAATAAGGGAAATTTTGCGCAGGATGAACTAGAACACATGCAGAGGGTTGTAATCTAAGTTAATTGATGGCTACTAATCAAATAGCATGTTGACATCAAACTCTGCCTGTTACAACCAGCCTCTGCCTGTTACAACCAGCCTATCAGTGGTT
This sequence comes from Engraulis encrasicolus, assembly GCF_034702125.1. Lineage (NCBI taxonomy): Eukaryota > Metazoa > Chordata > Actinopteri > Clupeiformes > Engraulidae > Engraulis > Engraulis encrasicolus. The sequence goes on from NC_085861.1 coordinate 39,245,503, forward strand.
TGACAAGTTGCACCTGGAACAAGTGCAATCACAAGAGATCTATTGGACAAAAAGAGGACTCAAAAAGCCTAACACGACCAGAGAGAGCACCTACTTTTTGTAGTATACACACAATGTGAAGAAAAGCAGAACAGAGTTCTTTGTCTGTTGGTTCACAATTTGGTTCACTTACAGAGGATTGAGTTTGGTTCACTTATAGGGGACTCAACAAAAATGGCTGCTCATGTTGCCAAAACATTTGACATTTGAGGAGGCATGGTTTTCATAACTCTCTGGGGAATTAAACATTAACTCTCTAGCTCTCTTAGCTCAACAACTCCGATCCAGAGGAGTCAAATAACACTGTGTAGTCTTGCTGCAACTCTTGGTGTTTAGATTTTGGCTGAACACCAGTCTAACCAGTCTGATCAATCTAACTCTGACAAATTTGCTGTGTACACGACACCAGTGAAAAATAAAGTCATGTACCGTTTCTTGACTACTTCATCTTCACTTAACAGTATTTTCAAATATTTCCTTTTCAGTGAAGTATTTTCTACATAAGACACCAGTGAAAAATAAAGTTATGTATCGTTTCTTGACGACTTTTCCAATATTTTCGTTTACAGAGAACAGTCCAGTATTTTCTACATATGACACCTGTCAAAAATAAAGTCATGTAGTGCTTTTTGACTTAATAGTAGCTTGCCGTATTTAGTACAGAGACAAACTGTTTTACATTTTATGGTCACTGACTGTTGCAATTCAACAGTTTTTTGCCGTAATTTCAACGGGCATTTCTTACAGTGCACTTTACCAATGGCTATTGGTAAAGTGGGACAGGGAACATTTTTTATGGTGAAACAGCAAATAGTGTATTATTTTTCAATAAAATGTTGCTTATAATTGCTTCTTATAAGAAAAATACTAATACAATCTTTTATTAGTCTCTTTTTCAGTAGTAATATGCTTGCTGTATCAGGTTTATGCGTGCGTTGTATGTAATGCACGTTCTGTTTATGATAAGAAAGTTCAAGAGAAGTGTAATGAAATTTGGAATGCCTAATTTACCACCTGCATTCTGTTCTCCACTCAACTGTCATTAACCTGAATTAGCGCGAAAAGATAGGCACGCCTATTTAACCAGCTGCTTCTCATTCTCGGCTCTGCTGTCATTCGCTGGAATTTCAGCAGAAAATCAAGTGCAGTGGTCCCTGCGGACCCCGTGAAGCGCTTAGATGATCTGTCCACCGCGTGGACAGCCACTCTTCTGCGAGAGCGGCACGATCACGAGAAGTCCATTCTCCAGCAAGAACGAAGATGCCGGTGTTTTTCCCTAGCTTTCCTCCAGTTCACCCCGCTCCATTGCTCTCCTATCATCATCCACCGGGGGGTGTCCGTTCAGAGTTCACACATATCTGCCAGTGCAGATACTGCCCGAGCTCTCAGTGGCGCTCCGTACTCCCGAGCTCGAGAGTGTTTGCTGCATAGACATTTCTCGGCCGTGGCAGTACTTCAGCACCACTGCCAGCGATCTTGCCCAATACGCCACGTAATCTCTCAGCTTCTTGAGTGCAGTGGTCCCTGCGGACCCCGTGAAGCACTTTGATGATCAGTCCACCGCGTGGACAGCACGATCACAAGAAGTCCGTTCTCCAGAACGAAGATGTATGCATACATGCTTAATCCAAATTTCAGAGAGTGAACTATTGAAAACAGTTTTTACATAAATGCACAAATAACAAACTTTAATATCCATTACAATTGTGTAATAAATAAAATAAAATTTAGGGCGGAATTCTCCCGTCTCCACTTAAGTCGGTTTTACGCGCACAGATTTTACGCGGTCTTATCTTGCGCGTATTCTCCCCTCTGGAACGTCGCCACACCCCTCGCGCTTAACTCAGAAAAACAGCGCGTAGCCCAACATAGGCGTGATATATGCTAAATGGGGGGATGAGTCTCCGCCAAGTCAGAAATTGTCTAAGCTATGAGATAGGCGTCTCTCATTGGCTCCCATTATAGCCCCGTTGGCGAACGCAGCCAAGTGAAAGATGAATGGGAGCCTATTGGGCTAAATGGCTCAGCAGGGATTTGTGACGGTTCTGTTCTCTGGTTTGTAAAGATGTGTGCACATTCTGTACCTTATCATGAACGTTGTATTAGAAGTGAAGTTAAAGGTTCCTGACATGGCTTTGTTCTCCCAAAGACGTGTTAGTTTTGTCCTGCAACACGCTAGCATTCGGCTAATACCTGCTGGCTGAGGAATCTTTGCGACTATTCACGACCAGAGCTGACGAGAGACGTACTCTGACTGATCCTAGCAGAGACATCTACGGTCACACACCTCAAAACCCCCCACCGCCGTCCAACATGTTAATTGAAGGTGCCCAAATTCTTAAGGATGAGCGCAGTCATTTCCTTTACCCCATGTACACATGCCGCTTTTCCACCACCTTAAATGCAATAAATAACAGGTGTCCGCAACAATCCTAAAACTTTAAACACATCGACATCTGAAGTCAGACTTAAAACTACAAAACAAATGGCGTAGTGCCGTAAAGTCGATTGTCACGTGTTATGTCATTGCTATAGTTGAAATAAGGGTCATTTTCACGAATGTAACACTTGACAAGATGCAAACGTGTCGGCAAATGCTTTCACTTACTCATATCTATCGAACGCGACTCCATTGTTTCCAGGGAAAAAATCACACGGGCAGATAGTTCTATGAGAAGGGTACAGCCCCATTGGCACCCATTCATTATTTACTTGGCTGTGATAACATAGCTGCAGTGCCACTCCTGGCCACACCAGCTAGTTGTGGTTCTTGTACAAGATTCCATTTTCTTTGGCCAAGTTCATCAGTTGTGGCTACAAAGAAACTATGGAGCATGGATTTTCAGATCAACCATGTGAAAACCTCGGCAGTCCATTGAGATCCAACACTGAACTTTAACTTTGAATTTAAAACCACGTGCCAAAAGTCCTCTTGCAAAAGCGTTTCAAAATCTAACCTCCGTTCCTTTTCACAAACACAAGGCCAAGTATTGGAGGTGAGATAATGAGATGGAAACGCGATGTGTCCCTTTGGCGGGAGCTCAGCTGAGCGTGTTGGTGCCCAACAGGTTGATTGAAATAATAAACATGATTAAACGTTTTGTTAAAAATGGAGTTTGGCGTGTTGCCTGGACAATTCCGGAAATCAAAAAATGATTTAAAATGCTGATCATTCCCACAGTTAAACAAGCACATAGTAGGCCTATTTGCTGACTTTTAAAAGTGTTTCTCCGCTTCTCTGTACAGCAACGTGACATTAAAATAATTGGAAATGTGTGGATCTCAGCTGTCCGTCAGCATATTACACTTAGGCTACATGCATGCTGAAGAATGAACAAGGAAATCGATCGTCATGAAAAAACGGAGACTTTATATTCAGTCGCAGACATGGGACTTAATTGGACATGGGCATGCAATGCCAAGCCAGGACTTAAACGCGCAGCTGATGGGGTGTAATAGAGACCTGAAGCGAAATGCCAAATACATGCTCTGATATGTAGGCCTACCTTTTACGTTTAGCTGTAATGACATTCAGGAAATATTTTCTGCCTTACAAAAACAGATAGGACAACCTGTAGCCTACCTCAGTATGTGGTGGTTTTGTATGTCGGGCATCAGTTCAGAAAGTTTAATAGGTTACATGCACATATGCACGAGTTCCAATAAATCACAAAAGTGGAGGAGTTTAAATAAAAACCCTTTACTTAACGTCGTGGCTACAACATAGTAAAAATGGTGAAGGTTGTTTTTGAATAGGCATACTTTGGGTGGCTGTGAGGACGACTGGAACAGCTGTCTTTAGTCTGACGTGCCTTGTCAATTTAGCCTACTTGTGCATGGTGCAACCTGCAAAGAGGTGTTTTTGGTTTTGGTTACCGTCCGTGGAGATAACATGATGATCCTCATACTGATTAATTAATTACCTGCTTTTGTTTGTAAGTTCACCGATATGAGAACATGCTCTGGACAGCTGGTCATATTTTGTCACAATTAATGTAGGATGTTTATGTGGAACTGTGAATGAATTTCGATTTGGACTCACACTGACGGTAAGGACCATCAACAAAGCATACCGTGTAACATGTTCAAAATGCGAGCCAAGCGAGCATCAAATGCAATATTACATTTTACCTCATAGTGGCGCTTGACCTTACTACAGCCCTTTGATGCGCGTAAAGGCAAACGCGCGTAAGTGCACGGGAGAATACGCTTAGGATTCATTTACATGCGAAACTCCCTGATTTTGGCCTGGCCCCACCCAAAGTGCGCAACTGGTAAAATTCCGCGTGAACCCCGCTTAATCACAGACTTGAATAACCGCGGAGGGGCTGTTGCGCGCTTTTTTTTACTTAAGCGGGTGGGAGAATTCCGCCCAAAATGCGATGCCATTGGATGCCATAGCCTATTGTTTATGACACGTCCATCACTGCGCTATGACACCTGATGCAGGCGTCAAATAAAGTGTTAAATCCGCACGCTTGTCAAAACACGCAGGATATGATGGGATTTTCGGCTCTTCTCTGAGATGCGGTTCTATTGGCTCTTCTTACTATGGAGAGCCGGCTCTTTCGGCTCCCAAACGGCTCCCTTATATATAGGGCCATAAATATTTGGACATCTGCACAATTTTCATCTTTTTGGAGCTGTACACCATCCCAATGGATTTGAAATGAAACAAATGAGATGTACATTAACAGCAGACTTTTAGCTTTAATATGGGGGTGTTTGCGTCCAAATCGAGTGAACTGTGAAGGAATTATGACATTTTCTATTAATGCCACCCCTTTTTTAAGGGACCAAAAGTAATTGGACAGTCTAGTATTTATACATCAAACTTTCATTTTTTTAATTATTTGGTTGCAAATCCAAGTCAGTTACAGCCTGTAATTTGCAATCCATAGACATCAATAGACACTGGGTTTTATCCCTGGTGATGCTATAGTGAGCTCTATCGCAACAGTCTTCAGTTCCTGCTTATTCTTAGGGTATTTTCCCTTCAGTTTTGCCAGCAGCAAGTGAAATGCTTGCTCAACCGTACTCAGGTGAGGTGATTGACTGGGCCATTGAATAATATTCCACTTTTTTGGGGTAGAAATGGCTTAGTGGCTTTCACATGAAGCTTTGGGTCATTGTACATCTGCACTGTGAAGTATTGTCCAATGAGTTCAGAACCATTAGGTTTAATATGACATGATAATATAGCCTGAAAATCTTCAGAATTCATCCTGTGGCTTTTGTCGGTAGTCCTCATCATCAATAAATACAAGGGGAAAATAGTATTGACAGATATGCATGCCCACACCAGGACACTACCACCACCATGATTCACTGATTGCAGTTCCTTCCCTTCTCTACACTCCTTTCTTCCCATCATCCTTGTACAAGATGATTTTTGTCTCCTCTGTCCATAGGATGTAGCTCAAGACCTATACAGTCTTTTTAAGACGTTGTTTGGCAAAGCCAAATCTGGTATTGCTATTTCTGATGCAATCAATAATTTACATCTTTTAGTGAACCCTCTGTATTTCCTATGGTGCAGTGTTCCTGAATGTTCTTGATCTTTTTCTTGATTGTTGCCTTGGACATGTATCCACCGTTCACCTGGACACTGTTCTACATATGGCAAACTGTTGGGAGATGGGTTTTTGTTCACCAGATACAGAATATTGTCTGTCATCTACGACATTTGTCTTCCATGTCTGCCAGGTAATTTGGTGCTGCTCTGTTATTTCTTTTTTCCAACATTCTGAACTCTTGAATGAATCATATTCAATGTTTCCCCATCTCTAAAATGGGTTTGTTTTGATTTTTTTCGACCTTATGATGGCTTACATCACTGATGGTGACAGGTGGACTTTGGATCTCATGGACATTCCGTAAAAATATATGGAAATGCAAATGGAACACTTCAAATGAACTCTAAGACCTTGTATTGACATCTTGGTGATGGTGTAGTAAGGGAATAACACACATCTGACTGGAAAATAGCTGAGAAGCCTACTGTCCAATTACTTTTGATCCCTTGAAAAGTGGGCAACACAGACAAAAAACGTTGCTATTTCATTCTTGTTAATGCGATATGGATGTTAACACCTTCACATTAACGCTAAGAGTCTACAGTGCGCGGCTTGTTTGTTTTATTTCAAATCCATTGTGGTGGGGTATAGGGTGGAAAAGGATGATAATTGTGTTGCTGTCCAAATATTTCTGGCCCTAACTGTAGGCCTATGTTTACATAATTAATAAATTAAAAGTTTTAAAATGTACAGTGTACAGTGTGTAAAAGCCTTTATGAACAACACTTTTATCATAATCAGTCGTTAATAATGACCCAACATACCCAAATACAAAGTAAATTAAAAAGGTATTAATAGGTAGGCCTACATAGGCCTACTATGCATTTCTGATTGCTGTGAGTGTGGCTGTAACACCTGCTCTATCCACTGGCACTTTTAGAGGATACACACAATGAGAGGGAGGGGGAGAGAAGGACAAAACAAACAAAAAAACAAAAACGGCTCCCAAAAAAAAAATCCCAAAACGGCTCCCATTGCCGAGCCGGTTCCTGTCGTTCACTTCAAAGAACCGGCTCTTTGAGCCGAACGGTTCGTGACCGACACATCACTGCGGAGGAAAAGAGGTCACTGGGTTAACGGTTAAGATGTTTGCTCTCAGCAAAACGTGACCAATTCCACCCTTATCGGAACGTGGGGGCGGGCCACAAGAAACGTCTCAAAAATAAAAACAGAAGCTAAATAGCAGTTTTCAGATGCAACAAAAGAAAGTCACCCTGCACATGTGTAGTCAACTAGGTGCTATTCAGGTAGGGTAATAAAACCACAGAGACCAGTGAGGTGAAGATAACACGCTCTAGTCTAGTCTGACAAACCTAGACCTCCTCCACATTCCTGTGATCCGTTTGTTGGCTGCTGACGTTAGTGACAGGAATTCTGCCTTCTGCCTTCTTGCCTGACTGGGGAGCAGTTTGTTTTCGGACGGAGGTATTGCGTCGGCATCATATGCAAAGGTAAGAAAGAGTTTGTTTTAAATCGACTTTTGAACATAAACAAATAAACAACAAAATGTGTCTGTATGATGTATAGTTTACATTTTAAGTTAGCTAGAACATTGCCTTGAAACTCTGATTTGATTTGGCATGTGGAGAAACAGTTTAGGTCAGGGATTGTGATTTCCTGTAGCCGTCATCCTCTCGAGACCCTCGAATACCGAGAGCGGATGCATAGTCTCATAATTTCAATAGTTTCTTATCGAGGTATCAATTCACTTTATATGGCCAAAATCAGTTAGGTAGCCTACTCACACGTGGGCAATGTAACAATGTCGCTACTAGTTTTGCTACAACTATCCTTTATAGTGACAGCTCTGACGTCTGAAGAAGCCCGAAATGTAACGCATCAAGGGATGTTCTAGACTGGCCAAAGTGGGCCAGGGCCCCTCTATATTTCCTCTTGGCCCCTGTGCTGAACAGTAAATGATTTAAAATCTTAATTTCTAACCGCGATATGATACACATTTTTTCATAACATTTAAGACTGATTTAGCCAATGTATTAGAGCTGAAAAAAACACTCGCCGCTTGGTAATTTACTGGGCATGTTGAACTACAGGCCTACAGTAGCCTATAGGTCACAGTGATAGGCTATTTAAGAACTGACTTTTTCAAGACAAGACCATTACCTGCCCACACACTGGGAAGCAAGGTCTCTCATACAATAGACTCCTACATTTTATCTTTAAAATGATCCCCTAAATCTCAGACCCCATGTTTCTTTGATCAATGAATAGGCCTAATGCAAAGCGATTATGAGTAAATGTGGTCTATTTTCAATATCAGTCATTTACAATGGCTACATTGCCAATGCCAGGGGATCCGAGAATTTCAGGCCACCATGAGTCCCAGTCCCCACGTCCAAGCCAGTCAGCAGGTCAAACAAACTAACACCCTTCAAAAGTTGTAAATAAGACCAGTGCCAGTGTCTTACCCCTCCTCATAACATTGTGTTTACAAACACTGCGAGCCCATGTATAGGCGAACCCAGTGGTTTTCAAAGTCGGGGGCGGGGACCCCTGGGTGCCGCAAGGTGGTGGGTGCTAGGGGGTCCGCGGCTGGTTGTCAGGAAAGTATAGCAAAACAAAATAAATATTTCAATGAATTTAATAACTAATGTACACCACCATAAACCAAAATAAGCTTGAAGAATATTCTCATTAGTTAAAAGAGCTTCATTATACTAAGCTATTGCATCTCTGATCATCTTTCTACCATTATCGTTATTATTCTATATATCCAAATGGTGTCCTCCTCCTGACACACATAGACTTTGATTGTGAAAGGAGGTGCACAGAGAAAAAAATAACGTGGCACGACCTGTGCAAGGGGGGCCTTGGCTCCAACGTAGGCCTACTGGTACATGAGGGACCTCGTTGTGGTCATGGTCATAGCGTATGATATAATCACGCAGCCGGTGCAGTTCAGTAAAGCACCTGGGGAGAAGTCAAGTTTGGCTCCGTGTTTATTAATAAAGAGAATCAGCATTCTCTATTTGTCCAGAGAATGATAATTGCTGAGTCAAGTGCTGCATAATCTAAGCTTATTCCTATCAGTGTACTGCTACACATGGGTTGCCTGTTTGGCTGGCACTCTTCAGCCTCCGATTGCAGGTAACTGCTGTCTCTGAAAAAAATGAGCTCACGTGGTTGGCTGCTTGGCATCTTGCCTTCCTCACAGCACACATGTTTGTAAACGTGAAACCTGTGTATTTCTGTGTTGACGTCACGTTTTTCAATGGCATGAAGTTGCTGTACTTCGATATGGCCTCAGCTCACGACTTTAACTGTTAAGAAAACCAATCAAATCAATTTGACAATAAACAATGATCTGGTCAGGGTACAATTGGCTTTCGTGAAAGGAAAGACAGATTGAGATGCCTTGAGAACTTGCTCTTTGGTTGCCTTGACTGTTTTTAATGAAGAGACACAGGAAAGGAAAATCACAGGGGCCACACTGGTCAGTGGAGAGAATAAAACCCTTATACTTCTTATCAGAGGCAGCCTTAAAGGATAACTTCAGCCAATTTAGACAGGCAGTTGTGATGCCCAAACTGCCCTGGACTTGCCAGTAGCTGAGATGTTTTTTTTTCTTCAGCCTTTTCCAAGATCCTGGTCATTGTAATGGGGGCAGAGTTTGTTTACATTTTTCAAAAAAACATCTTGATTTATTCCCAAAAACATCCAAAAGGTTATGCAATATCAACAGACAACTACCAAACAGTGATACCTTTTGGGAAAATATTTTGAGTAGGCCTATGTTAAGAAGGGTTTTAATAAACAAAATCTGCCCCATTACAATAGCCCAGATCTCGGAAAGGGCTGAGCAGAAAAATGCAGCATCACCGGGTGCTGACAAGTCAAGGGCAGCTTGAGCAATACAACAGGATATTGAAAGTGGCAGAAGTGCTCCTTTAACTATAAATCCTTCTAGTCACACAGTTCCCTGGTGAAAACTTCAAAAGGAGCAGATTGTAACAATGTATATAAAACAAATACGGTATAAGCAAATACCATGGATTATAATTATTTCTACAAGAACATTCGGCTGCAGTTCCACTGCATTTTAGCTAATGGGATTTCAGAAACTAGTCTGATAAGTGCTTATCATCGACTTTCAACTCTCTGTGTTCGAGATTTGTTGTTGGTGAAGGTGTTGCATCTCTAGGAGGGAATAGGCTGACTTGTCAGAAACATCTCCCATCGCTGTGCAATATAAGCATAGGCCTACAGCAGTGCTTGACACTAACTTTTTCGCTTACCAGCCATTTTGGCTAGTGGTTTTCCTGACTCACTAGCCATTGGGCCTTTTCACTAGCCATAATTTTCTTAACCATCATAGCAGCTTTTATGAATTATATAATAGGCTGTAGGCCCTAATAATGTAATGTAGGATAATATAATATAATATAATATAATATAATATAATATAATATAATATAATATAATATAATATAATATAATATAATGTGCTATAGGGCCTAATAATTAGAATTGTTAGGCCTATTAACTGATCCATGCATGCATGCTATGCAAAGAACAGATTTACTGATCTGAGGAATGGCATAGCCTGGCCCTATAGTATATTTACCATGCAGAAACACCAAGCACAGTGTTGTGGAAGGGCACAAATGTAAGCTACACGAGAGCAAAATATTTTCGTCTTTAATCTGGAGGGACTTCTTCATATCATATAGGCCTATCTGTGGAGGTCGCCGTCCAAATTGATGCACAAAGTAGATAGCGCAAAGTCATTGCCAAGTTCGCCTGTCCTCGGACATGGATGTGGAATAACACCTCTTCTGGAATATTTGCTTCTAAAAGTATCCACTAGAAAGCACAGATGTGGTAACTACAGAAGGGGCTACGACTTCCTTTCATTCCGTTTAATAGTGAGTTGTTTAAAATACAAACGGGCGCAAGGCGATACGGGCACCTGCGAAGGGACATGCAATGGGATGCTTTTGTGCAGTCTGGAAGGCTACTACTGCGCGGTTTTTAAGAACTTTTTGACAGTCGGGAACAACAAGAAACATGGAGGAATATTAAGGTATGAAGACATAGGCCTACAGGCAAATCAGAAAATAATTTAAAACAAACATTATTAATGCCGCATGTGTCCTTGTCTTATCACTGCGCTAATCAGTCTTGAGACTTTCACAAGAGTAAGACAGACTGACGTGTTTTCCTCTCGCTTTGGTCATTTTAATGTCCACTACTACTAAGTATTGTACTAGTGACGGATCGCAAAACAGGTCAGTTGAGATGAACTTCGCTACTTCATTTGCACGTGAAGGTTTTCCAGTGACATTTCCAAACGCACGCTGATGTCCCGGTAGCTCGCTGTCACTCCTCTTAGCAAGACTAGCTCTATCAGATTCCTGGCTTGCGTGAGACACAGGTGACACGTGACACAGGTGCTTCATGGGTATTGTAGGTTCGCGAAATCGCATTGTATTGCTTTTGCAGCAAAGACGGTCCGAAGAAAAAAACTACAAAATGCGGTGCCTCATCATTCAGAATAGTAACGGACCCGCCAGAATGGCTAGTGAACCTTCGGTATCTACTAGCCAACGCCGACTTTCACCCGCATTTGGCTACCTGCGGGTGTTAGTGTTAAGCCCTGGCCTACAGAGTGGGTTACATCGTTGTCAGTAGGTAGGTCACCACCAGCCTGTTTACAACTGCATCTTCGTCTGTCCCAGTAGCACCGCACACATGCAAAGTGTTACATCCTATGAACCTGTTCCATGGAGTGATCGAGCCTTGCAAAATGAGAATGAGTGAATGTTTCTGTGAAATTTCCTCAAACATGGCCTACCATTTTCTGAACAAGGTATATTAATCTCTGAATCTGAAAAAAAACACAACTGTCAGTGTCTCTACTAAACCTCTACAACTGCTACAGAGCTAAACTAATTACCTGTCCCGTTTAAAATAGCATTTCCTGAGCCCCGAGCAAATTCACAAAAGACTGATGACTGTGATAGATTGTGGCCATCTCCTAATAATGGATCTCCTATTAATTTAGACTAATGTGGAGGCTCTGAAAACTGCAAGGCTGGAGGATGGAGGTCAGACTCTGGTATGCAGACTTGCAGAGAATGAAATGAGACTTATTTTCCCTCCGAGCTCTCTTTTGCACATTTACCTTGTTTGCATTCAAAACTCGCTACCAATGTAGATCACAGCCATTTGCATTTGCTGAATGAGTAATAAGCATTTGGTCTGCAATTGCCTTTGCAAATTCCTCAGTGGTCGTTTTGTTTGTATTGGGGCTAGGGATGCACCGATACAAATTTTTTCACTTCCAATCCGATCCTGATATCTAAATTTGGATATCTGCCGATACTGATACTACTCTGATCCTATACTAAAACCACATATATGCATGGGTTTATACTTGAGGTAGGCCCAAGTAGACTATTTGGACAGAAAAGGGCCAGTAAACCAATTAATAAGTAAAAAGTAACAAGTAAAAAAGTAACAATCCCATCCTAAAAAACTAATATGCAAGTGTTATGATTTCAAATTAACATTACACCTGGCTCAATGTCAGTATCTAGAAAATTTCGACATTTTGGGGAAATTCCGATCCGATCTCTGAATTATGTTGATAACTGAACCAAATACCGATACACCGATACAGAAATCCCATCCCTAATTGGGGCAACTACTGTTTGAAAATTTAAGTGCTGGTTGTGTGACTATTTATAACATGAAGTGAAATGTACCCTAAGAGCAGACAAACATGTTGCATACGTATGTCCCAATGATGCAAGCAGACTCTGCAAGAACCTACACACAGAATGAAATGAGACTCATTTTCCCTCTGAACTCTCTTTTGCACATTTACCTTGTTTGCATCCATAAAATTTGCAACCTATGTAGATTACACCCATTTATACTTGCGGAATGAGTGATAAGCAATTGGTCTGCAATTGCCTTTGCAAATTCCTCAGTGGTCCTTTTGTTTGTATTGGGGCAACTACTGTGTTGATTGTGTGACATGAAGTGAAATGTTCCCTAAGAGCAGACAAGAATGTTGCATATGTTCCAATGACGCAAGCAGACTCTGCAAGAACTTACAAACAGTTAACTTAACACACCCCCTTCAATTCCAAGGGACCCTACATCTCATACATGTTTTATGTAATACATGCACATTCAGACATTTTGATGAATCTTAGTTTAGCTGAGGAAAATAACGTGGGTTTTTATGCAGAATTTGAGTGTTCAATCATTTGTTGCCTTATTTACATTATTGACATTATGCATTGTGCTACATTATGCAATAAATAAGTTAACCAACAAAGAAAAAAAAGAAAAAGCTGTCTGCGTGGCAAATTGCCATGCCACACTGCCATGCCACACCATGTTGACATTGCCAATAACCGAAATACATGGGGAAGTGAGTAGGGCTATTACACAACACTGAATGTGAAGAGTACAAATAGTTCTGTGCGATATTCATGCAGGGAAGTAAAAATCATCAGCAGTCCATCGGCTTATGATAAATCACTCTGTTTAAAACAAAAAAAATCTCACAGAACACCTGCAAGCCACTGCCATTAATCACGATTAGTGACCCATGGCATTTCTCAATAGCTAGATATACCTTTCAAGGATGATGAATAAGTACATGAAGAGTCAGTCTCTTGATGTGTGTCAGATATCCAGAAGACATATGCACCTAGGTCTCAGAGTTTTCCTAAGAGGGGAATAGCATGGGTTGTAAAAATAAGAAGTACAAGGTAAAAGAAGAAGTAAAAATTGTGTAGCTGTGAAATGAGATTCCCCATTCATCACGACATACCTGAAAATAAGTTTGATTTACATATTATGACAAACCAATTACTTTTCTGAAACAAAACTGTGTTTTTCTTTGCAGGCCATGTGGGTGTTGAAATTGGCTGTGGCTGCTCTGATCACGTCTGTACTGAATGTTCCTTTCTCCCAAGCCACAGCACTATCAGTCCAGCAGACTGAGGTGGCACACATCTGCTCAGTAAGTGATGACCAACGCAGCGCTGATTGCCGAGGGCAGCACCTGGATCATGTGCCCAAAGAAAGCCTACCCACTACACTTGAGAAGTTGGATCTCTCCCACAACAGGCTTCAGAGGATTCGCAACACAGACTTCTCCCACCTGACGCGATTAGCAGTGCTAATGCTCGAGTATAACAACATTTCTGTCATCGAGGATAAGGCCTTCGATTTTAATCCCCTTCTGGAGGACCTGAACATTTTCAACAACTCTTTAACTGTTGTGCCCAACAAAGCACTGGCAAAGCTAACTAGGCTATGTAAACTGGACATGTCAAATAATTTCTTCACTGAAGTGGCTCTGGGTAATGCATTTTCCACCTTCACCAGTCTACAGGACCTATCTGTTGGAGGACCGTTTGTTCAAGAACTGAGGCAGAGCAACCTCATTGCCCTACAAAATGTCTCGTTGAATAGGTTTGCCTTTAAAAGTGGTTCAAGTCTCCTCACGTATGAGCCAGGCTCTTTAAGGTTTGTAAAGACCAAGAACATGTGGTTTGATATCGCAGTGGACAATAAACCACATGAGCTAAATACCATGCTTAGTGATTTGGCCAATAAGTCTTTCTATTCCCTTCGTTTCCGGAACCTGTTTGAGTTTGTCTACTACATAGGACAAGAGGATATTTTTCAAGGTTTGAAGCACATCCGAGCACAGCAGCTAATTTTTCACCGTGGCAAATTTAATGAGAACCTGCTGAGGATGGCCTTGATGAACATTCAGCAGAGCAACATTAAGGCCCTCGGGCTACTGTATATCGACTTTGCCCGCTCTCCAACCTTTGTGGATAGTGGAGCAGGGTCCAGCGTGACAGACCTAGCTCTAGACCTGCTTGTTCTTTCGTAAGTGTATATGCGCATACAACAACTGTCATGATTTGAGATACAATAGATTGTATTGATGATCTTGATTGATACTGTCTTTTTTCCTACACAGGGATATAAGCAACCCTGATATTTTACGTTTCGACTGGCGCTTCACCTGGTTCAGCAAGGTACGCAGTCTGTCTATCAAGAATGTCAACTTCAACTTTGTGCCCTGTGATGCATGGCTGAGCATGGGTAGTATGGAGATACTTGATGCCGCCCAAAATCAACTGCAAGACCATGAACTTATCAACAGAAGGTGTGATTATGCAGGCACCATGCCACTGCTTCACACTTTCAATGTCAGCAATAACAACCTTAAAAGTCTCAGTGGCTTTGCGGCCTTCGCAGGAGAGTTCAAGAAACTCCAGGTACTTGATGTCAGCTACAATGAACTTCAAACTGTTGAAGACAGTGAGTGCAACTGGAAGCAGAACATCTCAAAACTAATCGCACACCACAATGCCTTGGTGGTCACAAGCCTGAAGTGTTTGCCCACAACAGTGCAGTATTTGGATCTTTCCTTCTGCAACCTGGATCAGCTTGATGTGAACTACTTCCGGCAAGCTGTCAACTTGCAAGAGCTCCATCTCAACGGAAACAGAATAAAGTTCATCCCTTCAGGTTGGAAAAATCCCAACCTGCAGTCCTTGTTCCTGGACGGGAACTCCTTTGGCCTTCTGAGCATGAACTCTTTCCGAGACATGCCCAGCTTATTGACGCTCAGGGCAGGAAACAACCCGTACCACTGCACCTGCGACCTGTACACTTTCATCCAGAAGACCACGTCCAAAAGCAGAGTGAACATCACCGATTGGCCGGAAAGTTACAAATGCTACTACCCAGAGCACCTCCTGAACACCATGGTTGCAGACTTCTTCCCAGGTCATGTCGCATGTGACATAAGGCTTGTGATTCTCATTAGCGTGGTCACCACAGCTGTTGTGGTGATTGGCATCATGGCAGTATGCTACCTGTTTGATGTGCCATGGTATACAAAGGCCACGTTCCAGATCATCAGAGCTAAGTACCGTGCCCACAAAGAAGGCTCCAGACCGGAGAAGGACTACAGTTACCATGCGTTTGTTTCCTACAGCCACTCGGACGCAGACTGGGTGAACAACCAGTTGCTGCCCTGCCTAGAGGGCACCAGACCCCCATACCGCGTTTGCATTCACGAAAGGGACTTCACGCCGGGGAAGTGGATCATCGACAACATCATTGAGAACATTGAAAACAGCCTGAAGGTAATGTATGAAGGCCCTAAGTAGAGTAATGGATACGTGGCATACAATACATACACATACGTACATAAAAACAAGCTAAAGGTAAAGCAAGGAGGACTAAACGATGTGTGTCACACAACAGAAAAAGTTAATATAGACAACAGTAGAGTACAGTACACAGTACCATTACCATCTATAGGATTTTTGATGCATCATGTAGCAAACTAACAGTGTCCTCCCAAATGAAAGTCTGCTATCATCGATATGATTTCATGTTTTCAATTCTTCATATTTATTGTTCTTCTTCTGCAAGGTCATTGTTGTGTTATCACAGCACTTTGTGGACAGTGAGTGGTGCAACTATGAGCTCTACTTTGCACAGCAACGAGCCATTGGTAAGACCTTCAGTGACGTCATCCTGGTTGTGAAGGAACCCATCGACCCCACGTCCTTGCCAAGCAAGTACTGTAAACTGAAGAAGATGCTGAACACCAAGACCTACCTGGAGTGGCCTCAGCAGCCAAAGCAACAGGTCTTCTTCTGGGCTCAGCTTAAAAGTGTGCTGGGAAAACCCAGCTTCCCCCAACAACGGACCGGAAGCACTCGTGATTCTACTACAAGTGTGCACTCTGTCAGCGAGCTTGCTCAGCTATAGTACACACATTCTCTGAACTACCCAACAGGAACACGAAATACTTTAAAACAAAAGAACTGTTGTTTCCCATGACATGTGAGATGTCCTTTCAGAAGTGTTTTTTATCTGGTGGAAATGAAACACCAGTCACTGTGGGCCATTGTGTCAGTGTGGCATGCGTAACATGTCTCACCCTTAAACAACAAAGTATTGCAGCTGGCTGGACCGGCTTGCATATGTCACATCACGAAAGCAACAGGAAACTCTGCAATCATCCCCAGTCTCCTGGGCCCTCCGTCAACACAGCCTTTGAGGACCCACATGGCCTTCGTGTGGAAAGTCCAAGACTCTCAAACCGAACGCTTGAAAGTGATGAAAGGTCACAACTCAGCGGCTCAGGCGGGATATCTTGTGTCATACTTGAAATAACAAGTGAGCTGTGAGACAGACATCCCACTCTGATGAGGGCTTAAGGCCTGACACTCAGCTGACACTAAAGGGATGAATTCAATCCAGTGGCTCAGGCTAGAAAGACTCATGTGGTGTCAAAGGCAGTTATAAGATGTGTTACCTCATTGGCTCTCTACAGGAATTTAGATTGGTTAGCATGTTTGAGAAAGTATTAAAGTGGAGCAAGAAACTACCATAGATCATCCAATGAGTGTGGAAAATAATGCTTATCTTTGCAATAATGTAATGTTTCCATCTTGATATGCTGTAGGCTGTATTAGCTCTGATATGAACAAAATCACAATGTAGATGTTTTGTTGCATTATTTATGTAGCTTGCCCGTCCTTCTACACTCAAGGCAGAAATGGTGAAGTCTTTGAATGAGGCATAATGTACAAAACAAATAATAACTTTATATTCAATGCAGGTAACATTCTACAGTAATAATGCAACATGCCCCAAAACACAAATGACATCAAATAACACACTACTGTAGGCATGTGGGCTACACACATTATCATTGCACACGTATATTAGAAGTGGCATCTTTGGGAGTTTGTATGACTGCTGACTGGACTAGAATGTAAGAATTATAGGCCTATGTAGCTTGATCTGCAGAGCAGAGCAGTTTGTAAGGGCTATGTTAGTTATAAACAGAATGTTCTGCCTCAAGATGTGATGATGTTTTTCTCCTTATGGGAGAAAAGGTGAGGAGTGTCAATAGCCCTTCACATTTTCTGAATTAAAAGGGTAGATCATGTGCCTGTGACCTCATTTGCAAATGTTTAAAAGTACATATTTATCCATTTTGAACATCGGCACAGAGATTTGTAGATTATGATTACAGAGATAGGTTTGCTTGAAATGTATTAGGCCTACAGTATGATCACCATCTGATTTAGTAGGTACTGCATTCCGAGTGGCCAACTGACTGGAGGGAAAAAAGCTCAGTTGGCCCCCTGCTGGTGGTATGGTTAGGTTTGGATTGTGTGAATAATGTCATGTATGACAGCTGCAAAAATTATTTGTAGGCCTATAGGTTATGTAAACGCTATCAGAAAAGCACTGCATTTTCCAGAGTAGACCAATATTTCTTTCTCTGCTATCAGATTTTAAAATAAGGTTTAAAGTCCAGAAGAGGTCAAAAGAGGTGTCACAGGCAAAGACATTTTAATAATGTTTCATTAATGGGAAAGACCTTAATGACTTCTCGTTATGGGACAAAAGCCCTTGGCTATATTTCTGCAATTTGTTGGAGAAAAAAAGTTATAAAAAACGAAACGTTCATTTTGGAACGTGTTTTACCCACTTTGTGCCAGCGGTTATAGTTTGAATTGTAAAATTATTATTTGTTGGCCTATGACAGGGTTTGCTTTGAGAATAAAACCTTCATCTTAAAATGCTAGGCCTATATTTTCTTCTCAGAAGCCTACTGCCCATTTTGATAGCAAATTGTGAAGTTATCAAAGATTTTGATAAGATAGAAGCACGTTAACTTGGTTGGCTTGTAAGACCCTGGCTTGTCGTAATTAGAGATGACATCTTGTATTTCCAAAACAAGGTAAAGGTTGGTGCAGGCTTTCCAGGTCACTAGGGTCGACATGATGAAACCTGACATCCCCATGGGCAACGCGTGCGGGGGACGCTCTCGTGCACCTGAAGTGATCCTGGCAGGCCGAGTGAGTGATTTCCCAGTGAGTTTGTTTCCGCAACATCTGGTTGTTGTGGGGTTTTGAATGAGTTCGACAAATAAGGTCGTAAAATTGCCTAGGTTTAAAGTAATCTGCTAAATATTTGGCTTAAATTGCATCTTAGGCACTCTGGAATGTCCTTCTATTTATTCAGACCGCGAACAACGTAGGCCAACATTCAAATAGTTCAAATATAGTGCTCTGTAAATTGAGGTCTGGTCTGCATAAAATGAACCACCACCACGCACCTTTTCCTTTCCTCCCTACAAATGACGTAGCCCCGTCTGTTACCTGAAAAGCACCTGCGCACCTGCTGTAATTGTGCGGACGGTAGGCCTACGACACAGGGAGGTGGCGCTTTCATGAGTCAGTGAGCAGCCGCTTTATAGTCCTCTGTATTCAACGCGCAGTATTCATTCTCCTCATCTCTCGTCTACGCGGTGCAGAGGTAAGTTTTTAAATAGGTAACGGCAGGTAATTTAGTTCATTTCATGGCATATCTTTCGGTGCTGCTGTGCCAGGAGGCAATTGTTGAAATAGTCTGCGAACGAGTTTGTTACGAGCACCATTGTCTCAATTAACTTGCAAGGAAATAAATTGTTTCTCTTGATTTAGTAGGCTAAAAGTAACCCCCCCCCCCCCAGACTTCGCCACGTAATGCTACTTGTGTCAATGCTGAGCCGTGCACTGCAGGTGACTATAGCCTACAAACAAGATGGATACATTGTATAGCTTGGTGAAAACGGGCCTGTATTGTTGTAAGCCTTCTCTAATGCAAGCAAGTTTGTTAGAATGTGGAGCTTTGTTTGATGTGGCAGGCTTTGAAGTTGATTAATGTCCATTGCACCGAGTGGTGTAACGTTGATTGGTATGGTTCCTTTTGTTAGTTTTTGGCAAGACCTGATAACATAGTTGTGCTAATGGACGTTCACGTTCAAGTTCCAAAACACAAACAAAAGATGATGTGCATTATTGATGCAGTTCTGTCTGCTCTTCAAAGGTCTCGACGTAATTGATATTTCACAGGCAATGCTTGGCACACAAGTCGCTCCGAATGCGCAGCATCCTACTGGAGACAGCGTCGGTGTATGATGTGAACCTGTTACGCAGTGTTAATGATGTGGTTCAAAGTTAATCTCGTGGCCTATTCAGCAAAGTAGAATTACTCAAGAGTAGGCTATGGTGGTTGTTTAAGTTAACATTAACAATGCGATTGTTTTTCAACTAGACTACCCCAAGGCAACATGGCGTCCCAGTTGGAACAATCAATGGAGGGCCTAATTAAAGTGTTCCATAAATACTCCTCAAAAGAAGGGGACAAATACAAGTTGAGCAACTGCGAGCTGAAGAGTCTCCTGCATGGAGAGCTGTCAGACTTCCTGGCGGTGAGTTGGAAATGTGCTTACTGCCTACTAAAATAGTTTTCATGACTTGACCTCTGGCTTATGGAAAATCTTTTCCATGTGCATCCTTTAGGCCAGTAAAGACCCAATGGTTGTGGAAAAGATTTTGACAGACCTGGATGAAAACCGTGATGGGGAAGTTGACTTTCAGGAATTCGTGGTCCTTGTTGCAGCTCTCACTGTTGCCTGCAATGATTTCTTTGTGGAGAGCATGAAGAGCTAACATGTGGCCTTTTTACACTTTCCCCTTAAGATTTCTATACACAGCACATTTTTGTCACTGATATGAGAAAAAAAAACCGTTATGTACCATTAGAACATGTTTGGATTTGAAAATAATTATTGAAGTGTATTTAAAATAGCATGTAGTATGTTTGACCTCATCATCTTTGTAGCAAGTCCACAGTAAAGGTCATGTTTCCTCTCAACATTACATTTGTTGTCTTTTTTTTGTCATGGATGACAAAACGGTTCCTTTTAATCCCAGCTCACTAATTAAACCAGGGCTGTCAGGTTATAGTTGACTGACTGGGCAGAGCAGCAGGCCATTATTCCCCCTTGTCACTCATGGGACCGCAACCTTTTGTCATGCATACCTAGCCGTAATTGATAATGTCAAGCAAGGGATTGACAAAGAAAGGGTAGTGAAATGGATCCCCCATACATGGACCTGTTGGCAAGGTTTTAAAATATTACTGGGTGGATGTTTACACAGAAAGTCAAAGAGTCTGTTCTCTGTCTGAAATGCCACAGACATGTTTCATGTTTCATTTCATCAAGGCTATGAAGGAATATTAGCATGGACAAGGAAACATTTTCCGCAATCTCCCTAGAAACAACCTCCCCGGGGCTCTTTCCTTATTTTTATTTATAGGCGCACAACTTTGGGAGATCCCCAGGGAGCAGCACTTTCCATCAGGGGTGGAGCTATAGGGGGAGCGAGCAGGGCAATTGCCCCGGTGCCCATGGCCCTCCCGTATTGGTGGTAGGGGCCCCATTATGACCTTTGCAGGTCTTATGGGGGGCCCTATCAGTGTCTTGCCCTGGGGCCCTGTATGTAATTGTTCTGCCACTGCTTTCCATGCTTTCTACCTACTACTGGATGTGGCAGAGTAAAAACAATAGGGAGTTAACCCCCCCAGGCAATAGAATTTCAAGCACAATTTCACCTTCAATTCAACAGCAGCTCATGGAAAGTGAGAGATAGCTTGAGGATACACTACTGCAGTAAAAACATTTCAGTTAGAACTCAGAAGGGCAGCTGTCTGTTGTGTTCACTATGCCAAGTCAATGGTCTGTGTCAACATTTTGTACATCGTTTCATCCCAAAAAGTTGTGCACTGACAAAGGTATACTTAAGAGGAGGTCTAATATGTTTTTGACTCAAAACCTTCATATTCGTGATACACATTTAGATGTGGTACAATGTTGATATACCCTCGGTTCCTGTGACTAGAATTAATGTTTCATCAAGTTCTCTGCCATGGGAAGGCTAAATCCAGGTGTCGCATATTAGAAAGCTTCATGATTAGTCTGAAATATTCTCACAAATTTGGCATTCACCAAGAATGCTTTTATTATATTAAAGTACACCAACAAAAGTACAGGTGAAAAGTTGACATGTACAGAATGTAAACCTACATTGTCCACCAGTGAATGAAATTGTCAGGGCTTCTCTCTGGAAGCTGCCTTTTGACGTTAGTAACAATGATTACACTGTGGGTTTGTAGAGGATCTTTTAAAATAACAAAACATGTTGATGGTTAAAGCACTGACTGTAAAACCCACGATGTCCATCTTGAAAGTGTTCATCCTTTCCGAGTCTGTAACGCTAATTAAAATAAAATAAAATTCAAATATTCGTGGTCTGGTATTGGGTGTCCTTCGTCAACAGCCCTGTACCTCTTCATTCGGTGCCTCTTTTGTGGCCACTAGTACCAGGTTTCGGGGAGAGAATGCCGGATCGAAGAGCGGAACCAGCTGACTCTGTATACCTATGATTGCAACACACAGAAATTAGGATGCACCATTTATCCTTGTTGTTGCTATAAGACAATACAATACAGCTATAAACATGTAGACTAAAGAGTATTGAAAGAAAGCCCCACGGGGAAACTCCAACTCCCATTGTCATTGTGACTCAGCACTCCACAGCACACAAGTGAACACTACACACAATGAAATTGCATGTATGCCTACCCGTGCAAGTATGTTTACAGTACCAGCAATAAGGGAGAAGGATGTGTCCAATAGTTTGTATTCAGGCTCAGTGCCTGATTTCAAAAATATAGTTATTAGTTTTTTCTGATTTAAAATATTGTTGAAGATCCAGGCACAGGACTTCCTTATATCAGGCCTGTAGATAATTCCTTCAGAAATGCAGGTCTAAACTGTGTGGGATGTTCATATTTGTCTCCAGTTAGTTGACTGGGGAACGCCACGGCTACAAGCTGGCAGCCTATGCAGTAACGTCACGTGGGATGGGTCAATACAACCCTTGAAATTCCCAAGATTACAATTAGGCACCTCCCCCTCCTTCCTAGTTTACTCTCAACGCAATTTTTTTACAGGGAGTGCAAAAATACAGACCCTGGTGAAGGCACAAATGTTCCCAAGAGGATGAGGGGTAATGCATCTTAGTCGTCTCATATAGTGTAAGTCACATGGACTGGGAACTGACATGCAGGTCCGGGAAAACTGATGGTATAGATGGTACAGAGTGCGTATCATCATACAGGCACACAAGCATGAACTCTGATATTCCCAAAACCAAGGAGGGAGAATGCACATTGTGGTCATTCTGCATTTGTTCAGTTGCACTGAGGCTGACAAGATGAGACTGCAGAGGGTGAGCAGCAACACAGCACAAAAGATCATTGGCTGCCCCCTGCCTCCCAAAACCTCCATATGCAACTCTTGCTGCTTAAAACAACCATTTAAGATGACTTGCACCCTGACTTCCTTCTGTTCAAACTGCAGGCACTACAGGTCATTACCAGCCAGAACAAATAAACTGAAGAAGAGCTTCTTTCCCAAAGCTGTCACAATTCTCAGCTCATACTTGCGCTAGGGGTTGTCTTCACGACGGACTGTGTGGGTAGCTCTATTAGTACAATAATCTATACATTTATAATGTTCGTATAGTGTATGTAATACTGTGCACGTTGTAGGCAGGCTTAAAACGTCATTGTATAGAGTGTAATGATGACAAAGGGGCTTTTATTTCTACTTCTATTTGTGCTAAATGGGTAGTGTATCAATGTAAATCAATGGTATTGAAATTATAAAATGTAGTGAAAAGGTAAAATGACAAAAGATCACTGGCATTCTAAAGAGCAGGGATGGGTACTGTAATGCATGTCTTTGATCATCTTCTGCATGTTCAAAACAGACTACAGTACTGCACAGGCCCAAGGACACTGGTATAGAGCTGTGGCATTCTAAAGTGCAAGAGGAAAATGAAGTGGAACCATAGGAGGGATTGTGCATGGGCAGAACAGATAACAGACGACAGACAGTGTGTAGTCATACTGGTCCACTTAAAGTGATAATGAACTTTGACAATCCCTAAACCAGACTAAGAGGGAGAAAAATTGAAATAGAAGATCTTAATGGTTATTATGCTCGTCACAGTGAAATTTGAAGTGCACACAATAGGGACAATGCACATTCTCAAAGTCAAACTTAATTAACCCAGGAGGGAAATTAAAGTGGCCATGGTGCATAGGTAGACAAAACTTTCGGACTAAGTCCTCTCAATGGCTACGTTTACATGAGGTTTTTCATTGCAAATGAATAATTCAGAATTGAATAGTTCCGTCGAGTTTACCTTGATCTTTCACGTAATTCTGAATTAAGGAGTGTTTACATGACGATTTCAAAGTGGAATTAAGCTTCAGTGGAATTATGGAATGGAAGTGGAATTATTCCGAATTAAAGGGAGTTAATTCGGAATTAAAAGAATTAAATGTGTCATGTAAACATAGCAAATGAGGTAGACATGACTTAAAAATGGACCAGAAAGGCGTCCTCCTCCTCCTCACCTCTCTCCTGCAGGAAGAGCATGCGGTCGAGCAGGACCAGCGTCTCCACCACGGGGGCCAGCAGCAGCACCAGGCTGAAGTAGGCTACCACGCGGCCCTGCTCCTCCAGCATGGCCTCCACACGCCCAGCATCCAGCGGCAGGTCAGCTGGCAGGCCCACGCGGGGGAGGCCCAGACGAGCATACCTGCAGGGCCACATGATGTTTAGTGTTAGTTATGGATGCACGATGTCAAAAATTTCGGCCGATGCCGATATCCGATTATGATATTGCGGTTTTGGCCGATGACCGATATTAACCGATACCGATGATTTTCTTTCTTTAAAAAAAAAAAAAGAGATGACAATGATGCAAACAAACCTAATTTTTGAATGTCGTCTTATTTCCAAAAACACATTTTAACTCCCTGTGATAATTAGATTAAAAAATAGAGACAAAATAGAAGACAAACAGTGAAAGTCATCGTCAAGTCCATTCTTTTAGAACCGTAACATATAAAAAAAAACATCTGCCCAGTTTTACCCATCAGACCGATGTCCGATGTGTTGAATATTGGCCGATATCGGCCGATACCGATACATCTGGCCGATACATCGTGCATCCCTAGTGTTAGTATAAGTAATTTCTTATGCTTATTATATTTATCATTAGACTACAAACACAAGGGAGTATTGTACTTTGCAATTTCATACAATTATTAGTGGCAGTATTGTCTCACAAAAGTGAAGTGGAGTAGCTCCACTAGGAAAAATGTGATTGATGTCATACTGCCCCATTGAAACATT
Source organism: Engraulis encrasicolus (assembly GCF_034702125.1). Classification (NCBI taxonomy): domain Eukaryota; kingdom Metazoa; phylum Chordata; class Actinopteri; order Clupeiformes; family Engraulidae; genus Engraulis; species Engraulis encrasicolus. The sequence continues at coordinate 39,270,253 of NC_085861.1, forward strand.
TGCTGCTCATACAAAATTGCAAGGAACATGGCTGTGAGATTTATTCCGAGACAAAATATGTACTGTAGTATGCATGTGAAGAATATGCAAAATCATAATGATGCACTGGATGTCACTTCACTACTCTGAAGGGTAAGCCACTTTGTGCTCTCTGGTGAAGCAGGATGGAAAAAAATGTGATGGTGCTGTTTCAATCAGTTGTTATTTCTCCAATCTCATAGAGTGGAACAGGGCAAAGTTAAACGCCACAATGTTGGGATTTTTCCAATAAAAAAGTAACATGGGACAAAATGTGTTTTAGAACAGAACAAATCTTTAAGGGTGTTAAGTGTTTCTCAACCTTTTTTGAACAAACACCCCCTTGGCCTCATCACAAGCCTGCCAAGGCCCCTTGACCTCATAAGCCTGACAACGCTCCCTCCCAGCTGTATCCTTCTAAATGCCCCCCCTGAAAGCTCCCCAACGTCCCCTGGGGGGCTGTACCGCCCTGTTGAGAAACTACTTTAAGGTATTGTTTTTGGTTCAATACTAACTCTGCGAAGGGCAGCATGTGTGCTTTCTTGATGGTCTGGATGCCAGCCCTGCGCAGGTCGGGCCTCTCCTCCCGGATCACCGTCTCCAGGATCGCCCGGTAACAGTGAGTCTTGAGCAGCTCGCTCTCTTCGCGAAGCCTGTGGACGTAATCCTCGATGGCGTGGCACGCCCCCTCCCGCGCCTTATAGGACAGCTGGTGACCCGGCAAGCCCTTCACCCACTCGCTCATCGGGTAGCCAAAGTCAGCTCGTGGTGGTGGTGGTTGGGGTTGCAGTTGCGAGTCACTAGGGGGCACTGGCCGGGCGAGGGAGGAGGAGGGAGGGCTGAAGACCCCAGGTGGAGAGGGGCTCTCTTTGGTGGTGATCTTCATGTAGCAGCAGGCCACGGAGGTGATGCCCAGCACGCTGGGGCAGCTGGCAAAGTGGCGCAGGAGGGTGGCGCTGAGGTCTCCGCAGGCGTGGAGGCCTGTTAAGACGAAACCAGAGTCTACCGCGTTCTCGCTTTCCCCTGGGGTAACTGTGAGGTCAGACGGCGGAGATATTCTACGAGGCAGAGTGCTGTTTGCAGAGTCCGTATAGCAAACTTCTTGATTACACCTGCAGGCCTGCTTCACCTGTAGTGTCTCTGTGTGTGTGTGAACGTCTGTGGTGGTGGTGTTGGTGGTGGTAAGCGCAGCGGCATCGGACAAACTGTCCCACACCTGGAGGGCCTCCAGAGGAGAACGGTGACCTGTCACCTGGGGCACTGATGCCCCCCCACCCCCACCCCCACCCTCTGGACTGCCACACTCTGCTGGGTGAAGACAGCAGGCCTCGGAGGCGGGTCGATGATCCGATGCAGACATGGATATCCACGGTCTCTTTTTACACAGCCCTCCCACGGGGGCCGGCCTCTCACTTTCATCATCACCACCACCACCACCACCACCACCACCGCCGTCGTCATCCCTCCTATTCAGCTGACCCATGAAGTCTTCCCATGAGTCTTTGGGATTGACCCAGCCAACCACATGATGAGGCGATGGCCCTGGCACCGCTTGGGGGAGCTTGCCGACGTTTGTCTAGACAAAGAGAAAAACATGATGGCATTTTGTTGTAAGTTAGACGGATGAGCGTTCGAGAAAACCAATTATGGCCAGCTGAGCTGAAAACTGTGCCTAGATTTTTCCCTGATGACTACTCCATCTAGTGGTGAAGCTGTGCATCACAGTGGCAGCTGATGCACAGTACTTGGTGTTTTCTTGGTGCATTCTGTATAGTCTCAAAAGGATGCTGCAACATCACAGCACCCATTGAACTTACAAACTGTGCATGAATAGAAATTAGAAATTCAAACTTCACAACATCAAATCAGTTTCTCAATGAAGATAATTAATCATTACTCAATGAGTTCATACCCATGACATCTTGCAGATACAACACAACACAATTAAAATAAATAATTCAGTTTGACTTCAGTGAGGCTGGTATTGTTAAATCTAACAGAATGTGACCTTTCTGCGCCTCTCCTTTTCCAGTGTCCAGCAGAGGTCTCCATCAAACTTCTTGGCCATCGATACCAAATTAGCATCCGCCTCCACTGCAGTCACAGAAAGGCCAAGGCCAAAGGACAAGAAACGAGTCAGGTGTCCCTGAAATAAAAAAATAAACTTATACATATTTTTGCACAACATTGCATTTGGTATGTGTACAGTGTAAGCTATATAACTTGTATTAGTTGTTTTTATTTATTTGCAAATAGCAAGAGGACCACCAACCTGTCCTGATCCCACATCGACAACATCATCACAGCTGGTCAGTTGACATAGACTTTTCACCATCTATCAAGACATACCACACACACACACACACAGGTATTTTCTGTAAATAATGAATGTTTATTGTTTTTTTAAATATTTGTATAGGGGCTTGTTAGCCTATGTTCAGACAGGGCAGTGAAGATGGAGACAAGACACTAGTGGGACAGAGACATGGGGAAGGGCTGGGAGACGGCCCTGGCCGGACAAGAACCTGGGTCCCCATGGCCAATGTTGTCCGCATATCATGTGACGCGCTTCCGTGCTGCGCCACTGCACCCACATTTCTATTCTATTGTGAATTCTATTCCATTCAGAACATTCATGTGACCCAACACTAATACCAACATTATACAAAAGATAAGCATACCATCCCCAGCCTGCGAATCTCGTGCTGCTTCTTTGGTTTCACATGCTTCCGGAAGATGTGTCCGAGGAGGGAACTCTGACTCTGATTGCTGTGGAATTCCTCGGGCTTCCCGAGTGTCGAATGGAGCTCTGCCTGATCGGGAGGCACTCTGGGGAAGGCCAGCACATGTGCAGCAGTTCGAAAGGCCAGTAGAGAAAGGGGCCAGACGGATTCATATCTAGGATGCAAGGGAGAGAGGCGGAGGGCAAAAAGGCGTAGAGATAAACAGCTGAGTGCATGTAGAGCGGCCATGTATACAGTGCCTATAAAAAGTCTACATAGCCCTGTTTAAATGCCAGGCTTTTGTGATGTATAACAAATGATTTGACAACTACCGGTAATTTCACAACTTTTTTCCACTTGAATCTTGAGTATGATCATGTACAATGTCATTGAAAAAGAAACTCAAAGCTTTAAAGGGAAAAAAGAGACAACAAAAAACTTAAATTAACATGGTTGCATAAATATGCACACCCTTGAACTAATGTTGTTGCAGCATCTTTGGTTTTTATTACAGCACTCAGCCTTTTTATGGGTAAGAGTCTATCAGTGGGGCACATGTTGGTGTGGTAAAATGTGTTCACTCTTTGCAAAAGCACTCCAAATCTGACAGATTCGGAGTGCATCTCCTGTGCACAGTCCTCCTCAGATCACCCAACAGATGTTTGATGGGATGCAGGTCTGAACTCTGTCTGGGCCATACCAAAACCTCAATCTTATTCTGGTGAAGCTATTCTTTTGTTGATTTAGGCATGTTCTTAAGGTGTCGGTTTTAAAGATTAAGTTCCTCTGTCTCTTCACCTTTCTAACAGGGGGTTGAAGGTTTTTTGTCACTACCACTGTGGAACTAATCATAATTCCCTCCTCCCTGACTAAGCCCCAAGGTCATTAGTTTAGATTAAAGGTGGAAAATGTTGTGAAATTCTTTGTCTTATGGTCATTGTTTTACATCACTAAAATCTGTGCATCTCCAGACAGGCCTGGACTGAGACCTAAAAAAAAATGCTGCTCAATGTTGTGTGACCCGAGATTGTGGGAAAATCTCTAAATGAATGAGGGAAGCGAAGGACAGCACTATTCAGATTTTTCTTTGTTTATTTTGCGAAGAAACTGGACAGTGCCTTCCTTTACTTCCTTCATTTGTATGTTTCATGGGATTCAGTACCCACTACCCAGTTAAAAAATGTAAGAATCAATAGGCGATTGTGTGAGCACATCTCCACGTTTCAAGGCCAATCTCTAGAAAAAGGCTGCCTTGGCCTCTGAGGACTGTCTGCCCAACAGGAAAAACACAAGAGAAGTCCTTACTTTCTATCTTTGACAGTTTTGTCAAGCAGCAGGTCAGCAATGTGCGGTGGCTTCAGCTTGCTTAGAGTCTCCTGCCAGCTGACAGGTAAAGTCCCCCAGAGATCCTCACTGAAGAACTCCTAAAAGAAGTCAAAGTCCAAAACATTGGTTGCCATCTCACATAAAACCACAACAGCAAACACTATCTTCTGAAAAAACGATACACAGTAAGTTACATCACAGAAGTGAGTACAACCCTCAAATTTCTGCTGATTTATTTATTTATTTTTTTAAATCACTTTGACACAATAAACAGTAGCCAGTGTATAACTTATAGTCGTTTCAATATATTGTTCACTCAAATAATTGAGTGTCCAGTCAGTAACATCAAGCATGGTAGTGGGATTGACATGGTTTGGGGATGCTTGAATAACGTCAACATTGGAAAGCTGAATTTCACCAAAATAAACATGCATGTCAACATGAACTGTGTCTACCCAAAGCAGATTGTGATTCTTTCTATGGGATTTCAAGATAGGGTGTAGAGTAGTAGAGTAGAGCTTCATTGTCCCCCTGGAGGACATTTGCCTTGGGCTTCACCCACTGCATTACACACAGGTCTACTCACATACCCAGCATACAACATGGCATAAAAAGCATAAACATAGAAAACATGAAACTGTGCACTTCCTATGTATGGCATGTCTGTCTGTCATTACGCATTCGTATGGCAGATGGGACAAAGGAGTTCCTATAACTTATTTGTCCCATCGGCAGTCTACTGTCCTGAACCCTCAACCCAGTGAATTCATAATGCAGAATGTGTGTGGGGTCCTCTAGAACCTGTGTCTCCCAGTGTACTCACTTTTGTGAGATACATTTGCATTAATGGCTGTATTTCAAGTTATTTTGAGTGAACACTAAATTGAAGTGACTATAAAAGTTGAACCAACGCTGGCTACTGTTCATTGTGTCAAAGTAAAATTCCCCATGAAAAGATACATTCACAAATCCCCAGAGATGTGAGGGGTGTAGGCATAGCCTACTGACTTCTGTGATATGCAATACAGTAAACATTCATGGGATGACATCAGCTACTTACAATGATGAATGAATCAGAAATGTGCTTGTAACTTGACAGCGGGGACACGGCATTCTTAGCCAGGTGTTTTTGTTGTTCGTCGGTAAGGGTAGCTGGCAGCATTGTTTAATTATGATGACAAGGGTGAGGCGGCCCAGACGAACCACACTGACATTAATACGGTACCAGTGGGATAGTGCTGTAGATGGCGCGATTCATGTAAACAAGAATACACTGGTTGTATTTCTAATAGGAGGGTTGAATATTAATAAATAGGCCTACGTTACCTCGACAAATATGAACATACGAGAAGCCTACAGCCAAAATGTCAACAACTGTTCCTCATAATCATCAATAGAAGAAATGTGTTAGCCAGTCTTCTCACCACTGTTTTCACATGTCCTAAAAAGTTTACCTATGAACCCGGAAGTAGAATACGACGTCACAGGAAGCTGTAACAAATCAGCGTGGCCAGCAATGTAGCAGACTGGTGTGTACCTGTAGTTATTTCGGAATATTCGGTTGTTTTCACATCTCCAAAATGGACTATATGGGCACGAAAGACTAAAACCATGTTTGTGCAGCAGGTCTGCGATTTTAAATGAAGTTTAGGTGTGCGTGTGAAGTTCAGGGATTCACAATTAGCATAGGCTAATTTAGCTGGTTTGTGATGACAATGCTTGTCATTTAAATGCTGCTGTGTATATGTGTATTTATTTAGGTGTAGAATAGTGGCATTTCTTTGTAGTAATTAATGTACAATGTACTGTGGAATGCAAGCGGCATCAATGCAAAACTTCGGTTCCGTTGACAGTTCAGTAGTACAGTTCAGAGGTCAATATTGTTATTGTTTGATCGTACCCATCTTATAATTCTTTGGAGTGCTTGAAGAGGTTCATCTAGCTAGCACTAGGGCTTTTAGGTGAGCAAACGGTTGCTGTTCAAGATGTCAGGTCTTATGGTGAATTTTCATGATGCTGGCAGCAGTCAGAGTGGTGAGGGTTTTACAAAGCCGATGGGTAACAATAAACATAAACGCTTCAACAAGAGCAGGCGTTTTCTAGAAAGAAAAGGTTATCTAAACGATAAGCAAAACAAGCCTCATCAAAGACACGGGCATTGTCAAAATGGGAAACTAGGAAACCAACAGCACTCAACAGCAAAGCCTTTCCATAGAGTTGGTAAAGTGGACCTCAGCAAAACAGAACACCCAAAGTTTGCGCCCAAACCCAAAGATGGCGCAAGTTCCTCCGCAACTGCAGCCACTATCCAGACGAAGCTCACCTTCGGTTCCAGTCAAACAAAGCAACTGACAACACCGGCAGCCAGACCTAGCTCATCCCTGACGACAACTTCAGCGGATACCCAGCCGAAACCCTGCCTCAGTACAAGTCAAGCCCAGAAACAACCAGCAGCCACTGCAGGCAACCCAGCCGCTCTCTCGGGTCTTGGAAGAACTGTCTCCTATACCTCGGAGGGTATTGTCATCACCCAGTCTGCTTCCTTTGGTGGTATGCCCCACAGTGGCAATCCACAAAAGTATTTGGCCATTGACTGTGAGATGGTTGGCACCGGTCCAAAAGGCAAGAACAGCGAGTTGGCCCGCTGTAGTATCGTGTCTTACGATGGTGACATTATCTATGACAAGTTTATCAAGCCTATGAATCCTGTGACAGATCTGAGGACCCGATGGAGTGGCATCCAGTGGCACAACCTGCGGGATGCCACACCATTCATTGAAGCAAAAAAAGAGGCAAGCTAACAATGTTGATGCTTTTAACTTCGTGGAAATGGCCTCTGCAACATGTGATAAATGTCTTGCGAATTACTCATCTTTTGGTTTTATAGTGTGGTGCTTTAATATTGTTCAGGATAATACTGTACAATGAGAACAACAGGTGAAACTAAAACTCCTTGGTCATGGTCATGTTTGCAGATTTTAAAGATTCTCTCAGGCAAGGTGGTGGTTGGTCATGCTATCCACAATGACCTCAAGGCCCTGAAGTATAGTCACCCGACAGGACTGACACGAGACACCTCACGCATCCCTCTCCTGAACAAGAAAGCCGGCATACCAGAGACGGACGTGGCCTCCCTCAAGAGACTTACCAAGGCACTCTTCAACCGTGACATTCAGGTGAGTAGCCCAAGATGTGCCCATATCCTGTGAAAATGAAAAACACAAAAGTGAAAGTCACATTGCCATTGTCACACAGCATGACGCAGCACACCACAGCACAACAAAATTGCATTTATAAATGCAATAAATGCGTTAAGCTCCCTTCATGGGCAAACCTTGGGCCACAAGCCGGACTCCCTAGCCACTCACCCATGCCTGCCTGCACTGCTGCTGAAATGTTGATGAGCAGCTAAACTAAACCGTGAAATCAGTTTTAATTGCACATGATGCAAACAAACTGTTCAGGTTCACAGAAAATGCGGAAAGACACAATTTGGAAACTTAATAAATCCCTCTTCGTAATAATAATATCAGTGTGATGTGTTTTTGTGTGTACTTAGAATTCTGTCTGTCTGTGGAAGTAATTCAGGGTGTATGCAGGGTTTTAAAAAGTATTAAAAGGTGATAAATGAAAAAGCCAAAATTGAATGGCCTTAAAAGTAGAACATTCGCTCAAAAGGTATTATTTCTTGAAAAACGAGGTATTATTTTTTTTAGTTGTACCATTTTGACAAAAAAAAGAGGGTACGCGGTTAGGGCGTCAAGTTGCCAACGTGCCAGGTTGGTGGTGGGTGTAATTAACCAGTGCTCTCCCCCATCCTCCTCCATGACTGAGGTACTCGCATGGTACCGTCCCGCCGCACTGCTCCCTTTCGGTCGTCTTTTTGCAAAAAAACGAAAGTGTAATGTAATGTTAAGGAGGTAGAAATGACAAAAGATGTCTTGTTAATACCGCATCGGAGTGTCGTGATGATTGTAAAAAAAAAATCTAAAGGTAGTGAAAAAGGGTATTAAGTGACTTCAAGATTGGTGTATATACCCTGTAATTGTGTTTTTGTTTTCCATGTGTTGTAGGTTGGGAAAAAGGGCCATTCCTCTGTGGAAGACGCAAAAGCCACTATGGAGCTTTACAAAATGGTGGCTGTGGAGTGGGAGAGAACACTGGCTTCCAAGCCCTTTTCCAAGTGATGGACTGTGAACATGATAGCATATGTATTAATATTTAATTCAGAGACATTTTTCATTTTCTCTGAGTTCAGCATTTTTTCACGGGATGTGCTGATTTGTTCTGGGAGTTCTGATGCTGTTCTGACAAAATCTTAATGTGACAAAATGATGCCACAGGGGGGCGCTATTGATTAAATTGCAGGTTTTAAAGAGATGTCGGTTCAAAATGAACATATACACAATGACAATAATCTTTTGTCTTTTGGTGCTCAATATGCCGTATTTTCATTCAAAAATAAACATATTTTATACTTGCAACATGTGTGAGACGGTTTACTTTTAAAAAATTAATAGCATTTGTGTCTGCAAATTTGGCGGCTGAGTGACTGTGATTTAATTTAATAAGTGAAAATGTTCATACTAAACAGAGGCCTACATTTTATAGAAAATATCATGAGGGACTTTTTAACCAACTTCCATGGGCATGCCCTATTCATCACAATTTGATGCTCATCATCATCCAACCCAACATCATATCTTGCTGAAGAGTAGAATAACTATGCCTGCATTGAATATTGTTTCTAAAATGTTACCCATTTATCTCAAACTGGAAATAGATGATAATTGCCTTCCAGAGATAATATTTCAGGCAGTAATATGTGTTCTTTTAAGAAATGCAGATGTGTGTTTTGTAGTAGTTTTGACATGCATGAGGACCTCCTCAACCTTTGATACTGTAGTGCTGTAAAACACCCAAAGGTTCAAGGCTCCATGCAAACATTTTAGCCAAACAGCAGTAATATACTACAATACAAATCCTTGCAGTAAGAATGGCATGCCTAAATATTTCAGCACTAAAAGATGACTGAAGCGGCTTAAATATTTAAGCTGGTCTGTATCACACATTGGCTGTCCTGTCTTGCCTCTAGATTGTACTTGTTATTATGGATGAGTAAGAACAGGCTCACGCAGTCACTCCTCAGCCTGCTGAGTTATGTAGTCGGCAATCTACAATATATAGCCTATGGGGGAACTGGGTCATTTCACTTGAAATCAGACACTTTGGGACCCGACTGACACAGATTTCAATCATACTTCGTGTGCCTGTTTAGTAGCATGGTAGCACCCCAGAACTGCATTTGTGTGAATCTGACACCAATATTAAGGGAGAAACAGACTAGCAAAGGTTTACATATGAGGGTAGGACACTATGCATTCAGCATTGGCTATATCAGTCAGTGTAAGTCACAAAAAGATGTCTGTGGTGTTATTTGAAAGCTCTTTTCTGGCTCTACAAATTACACAACAGCAAGGAATACAACAACCCTCAGAATATGAATTATGATAAATTGAAAAATTAAAAATGGAATATCAAAAAAACGTATATTTTTAAATGGCCAGTTCCTTGTCTAAACGTAGCCTGCAATGTCATGAACAACACCTGAAATGCTGGTGTTTGGTTCTTTATTCATTTCAGAGATAATGGGACTCAAATATGGCATCGTACAGATCACCTAGTAATAATATGGTAATACCATAGTAATATCACATGACAGCATGTCTATCGGAATATGTGAAGGATGGAGATGGTCCATGAGGATGCAGGAAGTTCAGTTTCACCTCTCCAGTGCTCTGCATACATTCCGCAACACATGCTCGCCACTAGTTGCCATCATATACAGCTACAACATACCCTTTGATGCTTGAACATAAAAAAATCCTTTACTGAGCTTATTCTTTCAAACCTGCCTCTGAATGCTGAAAATGGTCTAGCTTCCACTGTGTCCATTGACAATGGGCAGAAGCTAGTTTTTGAGTACATGGAATCGGGACTAACGAGGGTGCAGGGCCCACCGGAAAAATGCCTGTTATGCCAGATGACCAGTCCAGTCCTGTCCCTGACACTACTCTACTACTACTTTATTACAACTCATTTCAACCTTTATGTCCCATTATCTCTGAAATGAATAAAGAACCAAACACCCCATTTTCAGGTGTTGTTTATGACCTTACAGGCTATGTATAGACAGGAAACCGGCCATTTAAAAATACAAGTTTTTTTGATATGCAATTTTTAATTTTTCAATGTATCATAATTCATATTCTGAAGGTTGTTGTATTCCATGCTGTTAAGGAATTTGTAGAGCCAGAAAAGAGCTTTCAAGCAACACTTCGGACATCTTTTTGTGACTTACACTGACTGATATAATCAAGGCTGAATGTATAGTGTCCTACCCTCATATGTAAACCTTTGCTAGTCTGTTTCTCCCTTAAAGGGGTATGCCACTATTTTGGGGCTTAATACAGTTAAAATCGTTGGCCAGGGTTTATAAAGGTGGTAAAGTGTCTTATTTTTCATGTTAAGCGTTGTCTTGCTATAAGACAGGTTAAAAGAGGGAATATGTCGCTAAGCTAGTGAAAGTCAATGTATCCGTGTAGCATGCTACAATGCTACACGGATACATTGACTTTCACTAGCTTAGCGACATATTCCCTCTTTTAACTTGTCTTAAAGCAAGACAACGGCTTACATGAAAAACAAGACACTTTACCACCTTTATAAACCCTGGCCAACGATTTTAACTGTATTAAGCCCCAAAATAGTGGCATACCCCTTTAATATTGGTGTCAGATTCACACAAATGCAGTTCTGGGGTGCTACCTTGCTACTAAACAGGCACAGCAAGTATGATTGAAATCTGTGTCGGTCGGGTCCCAAAGTGTCTGATTTCACGTGAAATGACCCAACTCTAAGAGGTCAGAAGGAGAAAAAAAATAAAATGACGTACAGAGCTACAGCAGCTCTCAGTCATGATGCGAGTAAAAAACTGATGATGTGTAGCACAAAACAGACATGAAAGATGTAATTTGTGTTAAGATGTCACCAAGGTCTGATGGGGGTTGATGTACACTCACTGGCCACTTCATTAGGCACACCTTTCGAACGGAAATTTCTGAGCATCCAATCACTTGACGGCAACTCAATGCATTTGGTCTCGTAGACATGGTCGAGATGATCTGATGCAGTTCAAACCGAGCATCAGAATGGGGAAAAAAGGTTGTTTAAATTACTTTGAACATGACATGACTATGGGTGCCATAAGGGCTTGGTTTAAGTATTTAAAAAACTACTGACAGTATCTAGTGGGATATTCACACACAGAAAATGGTCCAAAAAAGCAAAAATATACAGTAAGCAGCATTTATGTGGGGAAAAATGGCTTGTTGATGGCAGAGGTTAGAGGCGAATGGCCAGACTGGTTCAAGCTGATACAAAGGCCACATTAAAGGGATATGCCACTATTTTGGGGCTTAATACAGTTAAAATTGTTGGCTGGGGTTTATAAAGGTGGTAAAGTGTCTTATTTTTCATGTTAAGCGTTGTCTTGCTTTAAGACAAGTTAAAAGAGGGAATATGTCGCTAAGCTAGTGAAAGTCAATGGATCCATGTAGCATTGTAGCATGCTACACGGATCCATTGACTTTCACTAGCTTAGCAACATGCTCCCTCTTTTAACTTGTCTTAAAGCAAGACAACAGCTTACATGAAAAATGGCCAACGATTTTAACTGTATTAAGCCCCAAAATAGTGGCATACCCCCTTTAAGTAAAATAACCACTCGTTACAACCAAGGTATGCATAAGAGGATCTCTGAACGCACAGCACATCAAATCTAGAGGCAGATGGGCTACGGCAGCAGAAAGTCACATCAGGTGCCACTCTTGTCAGCTAAGAACAGGAAAAAGAGGCAACAATTTGCACAGGCCGACCATAATTCGACACTGGAAGATTGGAAAAAATGTTGCCTGCTCTGATGAGTCTTGATTTCTGCTGGAACGCTCAGGTGGAATGGTCAGAATTTTGCGTCAATGACATGAAAACATGGATCCACCCATGCCCTTTATCAAAGTTTCAGGCTAGTGTTGTAGGGAAGATGTAGGGATATTTTCTTGCCACAGTTTGGGCCCCTTAGTACCAATTGATCTTTGTTGGAATGCCACAGCCTACCCGGGTATTGTTGCAGGATGTTAAGGACGTTTTTAAGGCAAAAGGGGGTCCAACCCTGCACTAGAGAGGTGTTCCTAATAAAGTGGCCAGTGAGTGTATGTGTAACTGTAGACTAACACCTCATTCCCCTCCCAACCCTCCTCTCCGCCGTTAGGATGGGAGATCGCAGGTTGTCTGAGAGGGAGACGGGAACTAATCTCACCCCTCCTTTAAGTTGCGGACACTGTCGCCTTTGTTTAAGGGCTCTGTCACAGGCCTAAGCAAATGGCGGGAATCAGTGTTATTCCCCGCCTGTGAATTCAACCGCACATTAATTATGCCACTTCCTCTCTCTCTGCCTCAGTCCAATCTCCACCAAGAGAAGAGAGTCAGTCAACAGCTGCACTGGTGCTGCAGCTGATGATGAAAGAAGGCACACTCTCACCAACTGCCATGTCTCTCTCTCTCTCTCTCTCACACACACACACACACACACACACACACACACACACACACACACACACACACACACACACACACACACACACACACACACACACACACACACACACACACACACACACACACACACACACACACTTTCTCTTTCCCTCCCTCCCTTTTTCTCTAATACGTACACATTCACCCAATTCCTAGCTTGGCCTACCAGTCCACCCCTTTTTCTGTTGTGACTGTATCCATCCAACCTATTCATGGACCATTCCTCTTCAAGCTGTGTTTACTGGGCTGGACTGCTTATTTTTTGTTTAAATGCTGTGTGAGGAGAAAATACGATTTTCCAGCAGTAGTTTCTCAGATTCCAGGAATCAAGAGATACACAAAAGGAAGAATAACTTATTCCCTTAGACCTAAGCATATTCTGTTCCTTTTTTCCCCTTAGAAGGTGTTCTAAGTGGTGGAAAAGTTCGCTCTTCACGTCATCTTCTGACCATCTGACTGCAGGCAATCTGTTTCAGGTCATTAATAAGATTACTCAGGGTTTGGTTTGGATTACTCTCAGCTTCCATAAAAAAAACCCTGGAAGGTTTTGGTAATGTCTTATAAAGCCTCCAGTGGTTTTGGTGAAGCTATGATTCAGATGAAACTTAATATACACGCTACATGATGTGCCACGTTTTATGGCTTTACCATGTCAATGGAAAAAGACTGGAGCTCATTGGTTTGCTGTATTATTCAATACATTATGTGTGTAGGCCTATGTCAAACAATCTGGTCCATTTAAAAGACACCTGTGACCTGTGTCTCCGTCCTGCGATCCTCATCATAAGGGAAATCTTTCTGCCAGTTGGAATTAGTGTTGCACAGACCGTCACAATGGTGACGCTACCTCATTCATTCATAGCCTGATGTGTGCATGTTGCTTATACCCTCAAATACTTCTCCACATAGTCAGAGCATCTAGCTGCCCACTGAACACTCGACGTCAACTGAGTCCACACACAGGACCACTTTGTTCTTTGCTCTCTCTCTCTCTCTCTCTCTCTCTCTCTCTCTCTCTCTCTCTCTCTCTCTCTCTCTCTCTCTCTCTCTCTCTCTCTCTCTCTCTCTCTCTCAAGGTCAACAGCAACCGAAACGCAGACTGAGCAATCAGCACCTCTCGTGCCAGTTGGCTAATTCTTGAACTTTTGCACTCCCCTACAACTGGAGATGGGGCAGACCACAGACACTGTGTCCTGTGATGATGCACCTTCGCCACTCAGACAGTTGCAGAGAGGTGGCCGCTAGTCCTGGAACACTACGCCAACATGGCATATTTAATCAAGGATGGCTGAGTCTTTGATTAGAGATACAGAGGTTCTACTGACATTACTTAATGTAACAACGTTTTGTCACTTTTAAAGTCTCAGTCATCTCCCTGATTTATATTGAATGTTGTTTTGAAGTGTAGCCAAATGAATGTGTTGATTTGATTGAAATGTGACTTGTTCCTGAATATTGCACTCCCTTGCAACTGGAAATGGGCAGATCAGAGACACGGTGGCCTGTGAATGTGATGATGCACCATCACCTCTGAGGCAGTGGCAGAGAAGTAGGTGGTTGCTAGTGAATCATCTGGCATTGGTTGATTCAATGTCAATAAGGCTTGTATCTTTGTTTTGCTGAGCTATATTAGAGAAACGGAGAGTTCAGATGCAAAACCCCCTAAGTGCCTTTTCAGAAAATAATCTTAATTCATTTTTATTTAATACAAAGCTATCAAAAATTGCGCATTTTTTAATTTTATTTTTGTAATATACTAGTACATGAATGTAAACCAAACCAACAACGGGGTTCTCTAAAAATATAGAAGTCTAGGTCTTCAGAAATGGAGTTAGGGGGTTTTGCATCTGAACCTAACAGTGATTGTACTGTCAGTTCTACTTACAGTAAATCTAACATCAAGTTCCGACACTTTCATAGTCAGTACCACCCACCTGATTTATGTTTGGAAGATGTTTGAATTGTGTTCTGACGTGTGGGCAAATTAATATGTTTTTTTTTATTGAAATATGACTAATTCCAGAATCTCACAACTGGACATCAGCAGAGCGAAACGGTGGCTCTGGTGATGATGGACTATCTCTTCTCTTGCAAAAAGGTGGTCATAATAAATCTTGTTGGGAAATTGTTTGGAAACAAGACAGAGGATATACTCGATGTCAATATGGTATTTGTAATCAAGGCTTGCCTCTTTGATATTTTTCCCCCCAGAAATAGACATCACAGTATACTGATATTATTAAATGTAGGCTACATGTGATGTCTTCATTTTCAAAGTCTGAACCCCATACTACAGTTTAAATACTACTTTGAGGTACAGCCAAATTATTGTGTGTTTTTTGTTGTTGAAATATGTCTAAATTGCACTCCTTTACAAATGGACATCAGCAGACCAGAGGAACTGTGGCCAATGATCATGCACCATCTTAGCTCTGCGCTTGGAAACAATACCTCAGGTTGGGTTAATTTGGTAATTTTTTAATCCAAAATGTCTATCTGTATCTTTGATGTGTATTTATATTAGCTAAGGAAATAATAGAAACAGAACATTTATCAATATGAAATGTGAATTATTTTTATTGCTCTGTGGCAAGTCTTACTTCTCTGAATTGATGTAAAACTGTTCATTAAAACATTGCATTTTAGGGATGGCAAATGAATATCATCACTAATGATCATGTCATCAACCATAAACCAATCTTAAAGCACATTGAACTTCGGAATGCAATCGATCATGCCACTGTCCAACCACTTCCTTGCAAATTTGTCTCCGGCTTTCCCCACGCTGCTTCCTCCCTCAAGACTCCGGTGCTCAGTCGACTGCTGAGCTCTAGTGTTGACAAACCCGCCTGTGCCTATATGTTAAATTCCACCATGGTCTAACAGCCAGCCAGGGCTGTCAGCAAGGACAGGACACACACAAAGCCGTATTCATCCTTCCCTCCTATCCTCCCCATGCTGCACTCTGCAGGAGTCTGCTCACGCACACTGTGGACCGCTCTCTATCTTTCTCTTTCTGTTTTTCTTTCCCTCTCTTTTCCTCTTTCTCACTACATATTCTTGACTGACTGTATTTTTGATGTTCACTGTGCCATCTCTCCTAATTCTCTCTCTCTCTCTCTCTCTCTGACTCTATCTCTCTCTCTCTCTCTCTCTCTCTCTCTCTCTCTTTCTCTCTGACTCTATCTCTCTGTCTGCATGTCACTGTTTTTCGATGTTTGCTGTGTGATGATCGCCTCATGTCCACCCCATCAGGGAGATCAGAGTCACCTGTGCTGCTCCCCATGTCACAGGTCACCTGTTGGGGCTTTCAACTGTCTTCAAGTCCCTCACTTCACACTTCTGCTGCAGGTGGATGAGTCAACACACACACAGAGGCTGTCAGGGCGCTAAACCCAAACATGTTGGGTGCTTTTGCTCTGCAAGTCAGCATAAAAAGGCTTGACATAGATGGTGGTGTTGCGAATTTTCAGTGTAGCAAATTTATATGTAATATAGACAATAAATGAATTACTTGGATAAATTACCCAAAAGCAGAAGTACTGTAATTAAGCCAAAGAGACACGCCAAGCAGCATGTAGCCTACCTGCACCTTGACAATTTTATATCAGAGGTCGTAGTAAAAAAAAAACAATTATCAGCTACATTATTGATCTTCTCTGCCTTTTTTCGTCTTTACGACCTTGAAAAAAATGTTGTATCTTGACTTTTAAAAACAGAGCTGTTTCTGACCTCCTTGGCTTGTCTATCATGTTTTGATATGGAATGCCTAGACAGGCTGTCAGGATGATGTATGTGGGTTGTGGGCACTGCATGTTCTTGCCGTATAGCTGTGATGGCAAGAGGTCACGGACTGTACTGTACAGTGCTGTACTTGCCCATTTGCTGGCTGTTTACATGGTGGGAGGAATCTTTTCAGACTCAGAGTGCAGACCACGCTACTACTGCCCTGCCATCTGACTCCCAGAAATCTTTACAAGGGCAGCTATATTTGGTAAAACAAACATGTACTGTATATACAGTCACCAACCAAGGTGGGCCAAAATATTTGAGACCATTATTTTATTTTTTCTTTTGTAATGGTTGTTGTGTTGTTCTTTTGGTATGAGTGTTTGGTATGAGGTTCCCACTATAAAAACACTGCCAGATATTGCACTCAACCAATTTGTGAACCGAATCCTAATACTGATGAGCATGTACGTAAGTAATACGACAGGTACGTCAGGACACCATTGCCTGTATCATGGACAGGGCCGCTGACAGCTTTGGCTGGGCCTAGGACAAAGTCTTCTGAAAGGGCCCAATACATTCAATGTAATGAGGACCCAATCATGGGCCCCCCATATCCCTGTGCCTGGGACAACTGACCCCCTTTCCCCCCCTTGTCAGCTTCCCTCATGGACACATGCAGAGGGAATACAAGGCACAGTGTTTACTGTCTCAATATCTAATCTCCTCATCCTCTGCCTCACACTGTTATGCAACTAGGAAGAAATACAGGGGAAGATACTCTGATGGATTTCAAAGTCAAAGTCAATCAGCTTTATTGTCAATTTCTTCACATGAACTAGACATACAAAGGAATGCAAATTGTGTTTCACTGTCCCATGATGTGTAGACAAGACAAGACAAGACAACCTGTATGTGCACAGGAAGCAAGTACAGTAATATAGGTATACTGAAAAACAGTAAATGAGCAGGCAGAACAAATAACATCACACGACCACAAGTAACCATGATTGAATAAATAAATTGAACACTAGTGTGCAGTATACATGGGTTCTAATTGTTTGTTTTCCCCTGGCTGCGCGATCCTGGCTGCACACAACTCACAACCTCTGATTGTTGGAAACCGCTGTCAGTCAAAAATTTAGCCCACGTGGTTGGCTGTCAGTGTCTTGCCCCGCCTCACAACACAAAAAAGCCCAATAGTAATATCAAGTCAAATCAGGTGTAAGTGATATAACATCAGATGGTAGTGCAGCACACAGGGTATAGTTTCCTATGCGCTGGTCTAGAGTAAAGGGCACATCCTGAAAACACAAGGCAGTCTTTATAGGGGTACACTCAGTCTGTTCAAATAAAACAAGTGCACAACTCTTATCAACAGTTCAGGACTAAGTCTGATTGAAGTCCACATGCTTGAAATTCTACGATTGCATGCAGGGGAGTAGCAACAAATTGCTGGACCCTTTATGTACAATAAACTCCAATGACCCCAAAAAATGGATCCCTACATGTTTGTTTGACCTACAGTAGCAATGTCATGTGCAACCAATTTAGCCATCAATCTTGAGAAGCTGCAAGAGATTGTTTACAGTGGCCAAGTAAACTAGACAAACCTGCCTAGCATCCAAAAATGTTTTTTATCAGGTGAGTTGGTCAAGGCCTGGTTCTTGTAAGATCACCACAACAGGCACCAGTCTGGGCCCGCTAATCAAAACACAAGGTGTTGTCCTCCCTCTGTTTGGATCTTTGGGGTGAGCAGCATTGGCAGGACGGTGGAGACCGTACGGTGGTGGAGCGTACCTATGTTCCCCAGGTCCTATGTTCCCTGGGTCCTATGTTCCCCTGTCTATGTATGGGAGTGGGGAACATAGGACCCTTTTTCTAAAAAAGGGTTCTATGTTCCCCGCATTGTATGTTTCCAAGTTTTCAAATTGTGCCCTTCCCAAAACCATCCCTAAACCTAACCTGACAGAAATGCAATGTTTCTGAGTTGTAAATTTGTGCCCTGACCAAAACTATTCCTAAACCTAACCTGTCAGAGGTGCAACAACAACCTGCGCTTTGCCATGCGGCAGCAGTCTACTTGGAAGCAGCGGGGAACATAGAACCCTTTTTTGAAAAAAGGGTCCTATGTTCCCCGGTAGAGGGGAACATAGGACCCAGGGAACATAGGGATGATGACCCATACGATGGCTATGGCTAACAAAAAGTGGATATTTTGATTGGTCATACTCAAAGCATTGGTCAAAGCAATGCAGAGGCCATTCTAACCACTGTTTGGGCTGATTCCACCCCACAGCGCTCAGCTGAACTGAGCAACTCCAGACTACTAGGCCTAATAGCATAATTTTCCCATAAGTCATTTCACTCCGTGGCCATCTTGCCGACACCTCAGGGCAACTTCTTTCAGATTAGTAAGACCAGGGGCACCTCAGAATGAATGGCAAAAAAAGGAATGGGACGACTGAGCGATGCACCCCCGTGTGAGTAGTTACCCGATGCGAGTCGCACATGTCACCTGCCACCGACCAGCAGCAAATATTCCGAAAGCATACTGATTAGGTTTGAGCTGTTGCAAAAGTTAATGCGTCAATGCGGCGCCATGATGGTATCAATGACAGCACAGCTCAACAAGCAAGTGGCTCTTGTTGTTTTTAAAAAATATATATATTTTAGGGCTTCTGTGCCTTTATTTTTTGACAGGAAAGTGATGAGAGACAGGAAACAAGTACAGAGAGAGACGGGGAAGGACTGGCAAATGGGCAGTCATGGGTGAGCGGTTAGGACGTCAGACTTGCATCCCAGAGGTTGCCGGTTCGACTCCCGACCCGCCAGGTTGGTGGGGGGAGTAATCAACCAGTGCTCTCCCCCATCCTCCTCCATGACTGAGATACCCTGAGCATGGTATCGGTCCCGCCGCACTGCTCCCATGGGGCGCCATTGAGGGCTGCCCCCTTGCATGGGTGAGGCATAAATGCAATTTAATTGCGTGCTGTGGAGTGCTGTGTCACAATGACAATGGGAGTTGGAGTTTCCCAATGGGCTTTCACTTCACTTCACTTCAAATGACCCAGGCCGGAGTCGAACCTGGGTCGCCGGATAGTAACCCAGTGCCTACCGTTAGGCCACGGCAGGGCATCTATGGATGCTTTTTTGAGCGTTCCGTCTCCTCATACAAACTGTCTCTGCTAAATAGACTATACTCATGCTTTAGTCTAGCTCGTCAAATGAACAGTAATTACATCACTTTCCGCTGAAAATAGAGAATTTAAAGCATCAATCCATTGGCATGTGAAGGTTGTTTCCAAGATAAGTCCAGTTCAATGGGCACATTTTTTTTCCTTTGTTTTATTTTTTTTCCAAACAGTTTTTATCAGTAGGAGCCAATGACTGAACCACCCACTACTGTGCCCACTGCACAGTAAGTAAAGACTCAGAGGATGATGAATTGACTGTCAGGCTGCCAGAACCTCAAAAGGGGGGATCTCTGTCTTCTGACCAGTGGGATTATAAACACAGAGTAGCCAAGGAAAGGGGAAAAAACTGACTCATAATTGCAAGGCCACTGTCTAGAAGCCAGACATCTTTTCAGCGAGCCGACTGTATTGGCATATGGAAGTTGTTCCACCTTGATCAAAGAGGCCAGTGTTTGTGGCGAGAATACGCCACACCACACTGTCACACCAGAACTGCCATGTGGTTGGTATGTTTACATGTGGCATGACGCAATGACTGTTTCCCCCAGCCGTCCCCACATCCCATGACGTACCCCATGGTGAATCATGAGGTAGGGGGAAACAAAGGAAAGGAGAGTGTTAGAAGTCGCTACAATGTCTAACAGAGCAGATAGACAGTCTATAGGCCTACTGTCCATTTATTGGGGGCCCACCGTTTTTAATTGGGATATTCATTGCCATGCTTTTCGGTGACAGGATAAAGAAAAACTGCGCACTCCATCCAAACATCACTCACTATACTTGAACCACAATAAAATAACAAATAAAGTATCTGACTGCTCCAGTCATGCCTGGCCTAGTCTTTCTGAAGTGGACCAGTTTGCTTTCCATTGTCTACCGTACTGGACTGGGAGCACCAAAAAGAGAGAATAAGTGACTTCCCTTTTCCAAGAATAATGACAAGTGTTTGTTTTTATATTGTTGTTTATTGTTCATGACATTTGACCATAACCAGTTCTGCTATTTTAAAAACGCCCTCTCTCTGCCATTTCATATGGGATGGATACAAATTCATACAAAACAAACACAATAATGTATAGCCTACAATAGCTTATTGAACCATAAATCATGAAGGCTATCTGAATATCACTTTACAGTGGCACGCATTTTTATTAACACCTAGTTGAGTTTGGCATTCGGGACTTTTACGCAGGAGGACGCCTTTGCCTTTGCTTTTTAATGAGGGACCATTAGTGTACACAACACAAAAGGAAACCAGGAGTAGGTGGGTTCCTGGGTGTTTAAGATGAATAGCTGCAATTCGACGTGGTCAGCGAGGCTTCTCTCTCTCTTTCTCGACCGTAGATGAATCGGGATGCGTATCTGAAACCAACGGTCGCAGGTGCAGGTGCAAGGGAGCATAGGAAGCATCAGCAGCCTGGATGCCAGTCCAATCCGCAGCGCTGCGGTATAGGCTCTCACGAATCACCAAGTTCTATTGCTCCATCGCAAACGCAGCTTGGGACAACTTCTCAGAACCCAAGAAGTGTTGTCCCCCTAACTAGTGAACCCGACCCACCTCGTTACCGCAGTGAATCAGAGCACCTTTTAAAGATGATGCGTGTTTGAGAACGGGAATCAGCGCGTCTTGTAAACATTTTCCTCTTCATCCGTCCCACTTCCCTCCCGCATCATTCAAGGGACAAATAAGAATGCTTTTGTCGTAACCAGAAAGTGGGCTGTTCAGGCGTTTTTTCCTACTTAATTTCGGACGTCTCCTTCTCAACCTCTTTCTCTTACCTCCTTCGCTGCCGAACGGAGCATACAAGGGTAGACTACCCACCTTTCTGCTCTGATGTGTTCGGTTAAATGATCCGTGACATCATTGCTCCACGTTAAGACACAGGGTTAATACAGAAGACCTACCTGGGAAAGCGTCTCCAAAGGAATTACGTGCAAGGGAAGAGCCAGACTTCAAAAAACAAGGTATGTAAAATGCACAATATAATTTTTACGCACAGCAAGAAACACGACTGACTTTCGGGAAAATCC
Source organism: Engraulis encrasicolus (assembly GCF_034702125.1). Lineage (NCBI taxonomy): Eukaryota > Metazoa > Chordata > Actinopteri > Clupeiformes > Engraulidae > Engraulis > Engraulis encrasicolus. The sequence goes on from NC_085861.1 coordinate 39,291,932, forward strand.
ATGACGACATCAACAAAGCTCATTAAGACACTCGGTGGTGTAATGACTGTGTAATTAGCATTAGTGTTGTGGTATTTGCACCACCAAATCTGTTACACGTTTTGTACACGTTCTCACAGTTCTGAATTGTTGGTTAGCTATGTGGCAGGATTCGATCAAACCACCCTACATTTTCTTCCACGCAGTATTTTATTATTTATTCAATATTCTACCTTTCTAGATTGGCTATATAGGCTATATTGGCCTAATAGTTTATTTTACATAGTCAACATTATATTTTATCCAGGTCTCACGTAGATCCAAATATTTGACTTGTCCTTATTTCTGTCCGCTTCACATTTTCATTTGCACCTATCAGAGGACTTCATTTATGTCCTTAGTGCAAACCACACTGGTTTGTTATTTGGCCATTAGACCCTGTCCACAGCCTATTTCATCTGTTTTTTTTAATTCTATAAAACTAGTTAAGCATGGCCTACTTTTCTGAAATTCAAAGGGTTGCATCTCACATTAAAATACACAACTACCAAAAGAAAAGGAGCTTATGATCCCCTAAACTTTGAAACCCTTCAGTAGTCATGGGACTTGTAAAAAAAAGAAAAGAAAAATGTAAACAACTTACAAAATACCAGGCAAATTGGGAATGTATTCTATTAGGCTACATATTGAGTAGCAGTATCCCTTGTATTATTCTCCATGCCAGTCTGGCCAGCAGCCACATGTCCAATGCTTTGGTAGTGGCTTTGTTACCGGCACTGTAACAAAAGACCTCCATGGGCTGCTTTTCAACCTCAAAGTAGACGTCATCACAGCCATTGTAACTTTAACTCTCAATATCACAGCTTCTGTGCCCTATTGTCAATATTAATATAGATTAATAGTCAATATTAGCCATCAAAACACTAATTTTCTTTTTATGTTGTTATTTGTGAGAAAAGAGAAGGTGGGCACACCACATGACTTCATCAACTGGCTGTGCCAGAGCAAGACAATGGCGGACAACATCAGCCTATGAGAACTGCATGCTATCCATGTAAAGATCATTCCAAATAAGAATAATAATGACGACAACCTAGTTATGTTCTCCTGATGAGCAGTACACCATTTTCAATGTTAGTGGGCACAGTACACACAGATGCTCACAGAACACACACGAGTACACAGGAAGTCTGCGGGTCTGACCTAATTTCAGACAGACCTTGACAAGCCCCCCCTTAATCATGTTAGCGTGTGCCATACCCAGGAGTTTGTATCTGTCACACCCCACGGAGAACATTACTGTCAACAGGATGATTCCTGGTGGTTCAATTAAAAAAAACTACTTTGACTTTGGTTTGTTGTACATGGGTTTATATCCACTCCAGCACCAATTCAAAAGTGGGGGAAAAGAGGAACATTTTGGGTCACATGGAATGTAGAGCCGGTAGTGGGAATGGACAGTCTAGTGGGAGCACCGTCTGTCATATATGTTTGACGAAGAAATCCAGGGCAAACATCACACAGTATTGCGTCTTAAGTACTCCTCCTCCGGTCACGAGGAAAATAAGAGAGTGTATGTGGGGAGGGCGAGCGCAAATATAGAAACCTCTTCACCACTGGACTCAAAAGATGCCACAAAAATATTAGGTGCACAACCACCGGTGCAAGGAAAGGGGCTTTGAATTGAATGGAGTTTCAACCACACCTCCCTCTCTGTAGTCCTCCACTCTGCTCGGCACGTGTTAGGCAGTGTGACCTTCCTGGTGGTGTTGTTACTAGTGCCGTGGAGCAAACAAACGCGACATGCAAGTGTGTGGTGGTGGTTCCCCCATTTGTAACAAGTGTGTTTACATGCAAGGCTTTAGAGGCCAAGGTCCACCTGCACCACATGGCCAAGGGGGTTCCATTTGCTGCAGAAACAGAGCGGCCAAGCTAAGCTCTCTAAGAAGCTCAGCGGCACCAGTGGCGGCATCAGCAGTTAGCCGGAATACTAGCAGCCAGACCTGGACTGCTACTCTGGCATACACGTCAGGTGGAACGGGAAACAATGTGGCAGAAGGATCAGAGGGGGAAGAGGGGAAGATCCCGCACACTCTTGTCCATCATGCTGAATTGTATTAAACAAACAATGTTTCAGCCAGTGTGGCATTTCTCAAGTTTTCTCAAGGAGGAGATGCACCACCACAAGAGATGACCGTGGGCTTCAGTGGATCACCAAAGAGAGAAAGTTCAAGAATGTGGCAGAGATCCAGAAAGAATGGAATGAATCAGGAGTCACAGCTTCAAAGACCAAGACCTAGACATGCATCCTGGAGATGGGCTTACAACTCTCTGGTTCCTCGGGTCAATTTATTAGCAAACCTGGGTCAGCGTAGGAAGCATCTAACCCCGTGGTTCTCAACCTTTTTTGAACAAACTTCCAACTTGACCCTATCATAAGCCTGCCAACGCCCTCCCCTTAGTATTGGAAAATAAAATCGACTAATGCCCTCCAATGGGAACTACAGTAAGCTCCGCCCCTGTCAGCTGTATTCTTCTCAACGCCCACGTAGATCTTGCCAACGACCCCAGGGGGCTGTAACACCCCCGTTGAGAAACACTAGTCAAACCTGTATGCCAGGTTAGCTTTTCAGAGGAGCCGACAGTACTCAGGGACTCACGGTATTGGGTTTTCAGTATGGTTCACAATTTAGAGCAAGCCGCCCCCCAAAAAATGCCCAGGCCTTTTTTTGTTCTCAGTACAGTCCTGAGAGCAGCAGCAGCAGTAGCAGCAGCAGCAGTAGCAGCAGCAGCAGAACAATTTTTGCTCTTGTGTGAGTGTTTTTTTTGTGCTTAATCAGCGCTGTGAGCAAGCCAGCCTGGAAACAAGCAAGCTCCCAACAACCACAACCACCCTCCTCCCTACTAATCACCTCCACATCCACCTCCACCTCTGCCCTTACCCACACCGACCATCCCCCACCATACCATCATCATCATCATCACCCCTGGAGCGAGTCTGGTCTGCCTCTCTTTTTTTAAAAACCACAGAGGCCAGGGAGAGAGGGCTCACGTCATCGTCCAGCGTGTCCAAGGCTCTGGCCTGCAGGCACGTGGGAGTGCTGATTCATTTCATCTCAGCCGGTGTCCCCTCAGCTCAGCGCCACCCTGCTCTGCCCAGCTCTGGAGTGTGTTTCTCGAAAATGTAGTTGTTAACCAGTTAGCAACTTCGGTAGTTGGCAATGGGAAAGTTCATTGCAAAGAGAATAGTAGCTAATGTGGTTAGCAGCTATGGTTTCGAGAAATGCATCCCTGCGCAGCTCTGTTCTGTTCTACTCAGCTCCAGGCTGGTCAGTTGCCTGCGCTCACTGCTTGTGCTTCCTCCCTCCCGAGACAACCCCCGTCGTGCACACACGCACGCAGGCACTGGAACACACGTACAAACACACACACATGCGCACACAAAACATATGCACAGCCCTCTCCTCTCTTTCCTTCCTACACACACACACGCACACACGCACACACACACACACACGCACACACATATACATGAGTACACACATACACCCTTCCACACACAACTAGATTTCCTGTCTAGTTGTGCTTGTAAAGGGCTACCGGTTGCCCTTGGCAATGGGCAGGCTGAGTCCTTTGAGGTTAAAAGAGGCAAAACTTGAGGGGGCATGAGGCGAGAGAGAGAGAGAGAGAGAGAGAGAGAGAGAGAGAGAGAGAGATAGAGAGAGAGATGTTGCTTTAACTTTGAGGACTATTTTCCTTGAAAGGTTCCGTCAGGACTGTGGTGAGAGAAAAGAATGATTTTGAAAAGGGATGGGAAATTATCCCAATGGCATCTGTAAAGTGTGTGAAAGACAGCAAGAAAGATAGAAAGAGAGACAGACATAGCATGGCAAAGCATGAGCAAATCTGTGTGCGTGTGCGTGTGTGTGCACTTCTGTGTTTGTATGTTTGTGCGCGTGTGTGTTTGTGTGCGCGCGCGCGTGTGTGTGTGTGTGTGTGCGTGCGCGTGTGTGTGCGCGCCTTTTCTTGTAATCTTCTCCCCTAAGCAGGCTCGATGAAAAGA
>NC_085861.1:39300973-39340973 GCF_034702125.1 Engraulis encrasicolus
CCTGCTCGAGGGGGCCCCCCTTCCAATAGGTTTGCATCAGCGACAGCGACGTGAAAATGTCAATTGCCAAAAGGTGCAACGACAAATGTAGTCAAAGTACCCCTATCTCGAGGGGGCCCCCCTTCCAATTTGTTCAACCGTCAAATTCAGCGCAAATACAAACTGAAGATGAAGCTACATAATCTCTCACTGGATGTTGCGCAGACGCCAGTTTATATTACATTTTTGGCTCAAGACAGTTGCTTTTAAAATAAAAGTTAATCTTGAAGGCGACATATTAGGCTACTCTCTGTAGGCTACTGCAACCAAACTGTCCCAGGCCAGTTGACATCGCACAGACAGCGAGATGCTTCATTTAGGCGACAGTGTTATGTTTTCAAAAACATCCGTGAAGGATTATCCATGTGCTGTAACAAGCACTGGGCAAACGTCGATTGTTCCATAACGCATCTGCATAACGCATAACGCAACACGGAACTGTTTTGAATGTGGACAAACGCAAGAAGAAACGAATGAACAATGTGCATATGCATATGCATATGACCAATATTTCGGATAACACGAGTCACACAAGTGCGCTGGGATAGCTAGCCTACATTGTAGCCCACTTTCTTGCTATTATATGGATTAGTACACATTGGAATTTGGGACCATGATTCTGGAAACTTGTGGATTACGGTGAGAGGTTGGGATACATTCTGCGTTCAAGACAACTCAAGGTAAGGGCACCGGGGTATTGGTCCCCTATAATTGACACAGCTGTCAACCACGGAGTAACGCAGGTGGTTGTTCAGTGATCCTGGGTCGCTACAGTAGCCTATTTGTGTGTGCTGCGGTATTACTAACAACTTTGGATTGTATTTTCAAATGCGTGGTGGATGCAATACGAAAAAAAATCTCGTCGGGGAGACCCCCCCTGGCTTGGTTAGAATTCTTGCTACCAATATCACATCCCCCCAAACCCCCCACTGTGCTGCTCATTCGTTTTTCAGCCTTGAGTTTCTGGACTAAGCCTATTGTTTTATGAGTCAATAGTTGGTTTTGTACAAATGGAGCACCCTTGGTTAGATTTTAAAAGTGGTTGGAAAGATTAGACCTTTCTTTATTTGTGATTGGCAATGCAGATCATGATTTTCGTGGTAGGGTCAAAAAATCTGATTGGGCCATATAGGCATACTCTCATGTGAGACAGGCCAGGTTAAACTGAACATTCAATTAGCCTACTTCATGAGCGGAGCCTACTGAATGGAATGGGCTATATTTGCTCAGGTCTTTCTTCATAAAGTTTCATAAAATGAACTGTAGGGACTAGTTATCATACTAAATTGCAAGTCCTCACAGGAAATGCTGGTGTATGCTTGCTCTTTATGCATTCATTGCCCTTCATGCATGTGTTGCCCTGCCACAACACTGTCTATAAGGTGACTTCTTGTTTGTTCCATTAGATTTCTATGGTTTCTGTGACATTGTGTTGTGATGGTAGGCTATGTGACAATGACTGAAGTGCCATCCAAAAATTGTCTGGCCCCTCCGAAACCCGAAACAGAAGTTCTGGCACCGTGGCTACCCTGTCAGGTGCCCACCCCCAACCCCCCCCCCCCCTTACAAAAGCAAAAACCTAGGGCCCCGACAACCCCTTTGCCTAGGGCCCCCAAAATCCTAGAAACGGGCCTGCACACACGCACACACACACACTATACAACAAGTATCATAGTCACTGACCAACAGACAGACCTCATGAGAGACAGATTTTATTTCGTATAAAAAGAGAGATGGAGGAGGATCGGGAAATGATCTTGGGCTGGAATCGAAGCCGGTTCCCTGAAGTAACAGTACAGTCCCTTAACCGTTTGAGTCATGGCCAAGGCCTTTATTTAGCTCTTTCCTCCATTGTATGTATCAAACAGATGATGCACGGCTACTGCAGGTGACCATCCTCAAGTTCCCGCCGGCGTCCGCCATCCTGGGCGGCTCGCTCATGCTCCCGTGCCTGGTGTCGCTGTCGCAACCCCCACCAACCACCTCCACCACGGGCCGCCATGCCGTGCTCACCCAGCCGCGCGTCAAGTGGAGCCTGCTGTCCGCCGAGAAGGAGACAGAGATCCTGGTGGCTCGCGGGGACCGCGTCAAGGTCTAATAATAATACATTTCCCCAGAATGTTCGGGAGGCAGGCTCTGTTCAGGTTTTTCAAATCCAAAATAAAAATGTTTTCCATTCACCACGGCAGAGCTTAGTTATATGTACTGTGGTCTAACGCCTATCTTATCCATCTAATTGTTAATGATTTAAACAACAACAATGATAATAACTCAAATTATCATAATTGTAATTATTATTTCTATTGTTATTATTATTATTAAGGTGAGCGAGGCCTACAAAGGGCGGGCGTCTCTGCCTAACTACGAGGCGTCACCGGCGGACCTGACGCTGCAGCTGGACGAGCTGCTCTACAACGATACGGGCTTCTACCGCTGTGAGGTGCAACAGGGGCTGGAGGACGCGCACGACCTTGTCCAGATCAAAGTCAAAGGTAAACAACCTTGTCCGGGTCAAAGTCAAAGGTAAACGACCTTGTACAGGTCAACGTCAAAGGTAAACTACCTTGTCCGGGTCAAAGTCAAAGGTAAACGACCTAGTTGTACAGGTCAACGTCAAAGGTAAATGACCTTGTCCGGGTCAAAGCCAAAGGAAAACGACCTTGTACAGGTCAAAGTCAAAGGTAAACGACCTTGTCCAGGTCAAAGTCAAAAGTAATATTAACGACATGAATGGGGAGAGCAATGATGCTGCTGCAGGCTGTGTGGATAGGTGGATGAGGCACACGGTGGCACTGGGATATGGACCTAAATGTGGAGTCACTAGAGTTGTCCAGATCAAAGTCAAAGGTAATGTTAATGATGATAGCAGGGAGATTAATTATGCCTTAGTGCTGGTGGTGGTGGTGCTGCAGGCTGTGCCATTGCTGGACTGGGCCACTGGGGTATCCCAGACTTAATTTATTGGGAGCATATTGTGTTTGGATAAATATTTGAAAATGTATCATTCCATATTTTACAAGCTGTTTAAATGCCCACCGCAGTGTAGTAAAACCTATTTGTCTTAATGTCAGGGGCAGGCTGTTGCGTTATATGTGTTTCACTATAAAAGTTTATACGGTCATTATATATATATATATATATATATACACGTATTATATACATATATATATATAGGAAGAAGGAGGAGGAAGTGCTAGCCAGATGTTTGTTTCTGTGGGTGTATGCACACTATGCACTTTTGAGGAATTTAATGTACAAGTTTACACAGCGCCTGGATACTTCTTCAAATAGTATCATGATGGCACTTTGTAATCCAACTATGAGCTGTGCAAGATACAAATCCAGGATGAGAGTGCACTGGACTAAATCTTTGTATAGATTTTAATAATTTAATTAATATTTGTTTTATTTTTATTTTTCTTTAATTATTTTTGTTACTTTTTATGTTTGTTGTTCTGGTTTGTTTCTTATGTGTATAAACCCTGTGTTGTATGTGGATTTGGACAAGTGTCTGACGAATAAACTGAACTGAATTGATATATATATATATTTTTTACGTTTTTTTTTTTTTTAAGTATTTTTTTGGGGGATTGTTTGGCCTTTATTATTATAGGACAGTGTGAGAGTAGACAGGAAATTATAAGGAGGAGAGAGAGGTGGGGCAGGGTCGGGAAATGACCCCGGGCCGGACTCGAACCGGGGTTCCCGTGGGCAATGTAAGCCCAAATGTTGGGGGCTTAGCGTAATATGGTCATTATTACTGACACCCTTGAAACACATAAACAGGATGTTAACCCCACCAGAGGGAGCATTGGCCTTTTGATTCTCATAGTGTGCCGTGTCTCCTCCTTTTGCAGGTGTCGTGTTTCACTACCGACATGCCTCCAGTCGCTACACCTTCTCCTTTGATCAGGCGCAGGATGCCTGTGAGGACATAGGGGCCCAGATCGCCACCCCCGAGCAGCTCCTGGCTGCCTACAACAGCGGTTACGAGCAGTGCGATGCAGGCTGGCTCTCTGATGGCTCGGTCAGGTAAGGAAAAAAAAAGGTGATTCTTTCGAATGTGTCTGGGTCTTTTAAATGGTCTAATATGACCAAGCGATCACAATATAACTTTTTGTAAAGGAGAGTGCCTTGGATTTCCTTTTGTTTTTGCATCGTCTGTTTCCCCATCCAAAGAGCAAACATTACCCAGTGCTTGAGTTCAGCGCTCTTGAGCATTTTTTTTAAATATAAAAGAGACAGAAAAAAAAGAGACTGAATTCTGGCTCGCTGCCACTACACCAGCATTAAAGCGGTGCTGCTGCTACTGCTGCTGCTGCTGCTGCTGCTCTGTTGGCACAGTGTAGGGGCAGCTACGCCAGGATAATGAGCACCAGTGTTTAGAAGGTGCGAAGGTGCACTGTTAACATGCGGAGGTGGAGTGCAATTATGTAACCGCTTAATGAATGTAGCCTACTCTAGCCCTTTAGTTGACCTGGATCAAAAATGAGGTGTATTGTTTTTGAAGTCATGTCAAGTGATCATGCTGGTATTGCCTTCTGAAGCCTTGAATTAGAATGATTATTTATTAATTTGTCCTATCCTATTGTCTACCAGGTATCCTATTCAAATGCCACGAGAAGGTTGCTTCGGGGACATGGATGGAGAGCCAGGTGTCAGGAATTACGGAATGCTGGACCCAGATGAGCTCTATGATGTTTACTGTTATGTAGAGAACATTCGAGGTACTATTTTATGTTCAAAGTTGCAGAAAAAATGACATGAAACTAGGATTGATATTGTTGCTAGTCTATTGCTAGTCTATGTATTGCTAATGCTTACCTGATAAACTCATCATGACCTGTCTCCATTCTAAAGGGGAGGTCTTCCACCCATCCATGCCCCAGCAGTTGACTTTACCCGAGGCCAAAGCGTACTGTGCACAGCAAGGTGCAGAACTGGCCACCACAGCCCAGCTCTACGCAGCCTGGAACGATGGCCTGAACCACTGTAGTCCTGGATGGCTGGCAGACGGTAGTGTTCGCTATCCCATCGTGACGCCACGCGAACGCTGTGGTGGCTCGGAACCCGGAGTCAAGACCGTTTATCGCTACAGCAACCAAACAGGATTCCCAGGGCCCAATGCGCTTCATGACGTCTACTGCTTCAAAGGTAAAGAAGCATGTGGTGTTAAGCAGGGGTGTATGAAGTCGTACTGGAAGTAAAAGAAACATACATGAAATCAATAAGTACAGTGGAAAAACTTTTGTAACAACCATGTAATATAATGTACAAGTGTCATTCTGGTAGTGTCTCAGGTACTAGTGTCATGAATTTACTTTTACTTCCACTTTATATATACACCTCTGATGTTAAGTCAATTGATTGAAGTCACACTGTGAGCTAAGCTGTATGAGAAACACTGTAGTGACCAACGTTTTTTATCTCTCTTTTCAAAGGCAATAGAGACACTCAGACGGTATCGCCAATCGACTACATGGCCACGGAGGCTGAGAATCTGGGCCAGGGCATCGTCACCGTGTCAGACCCCCTGGAGGAGTTCAGCATGGCCCAAGTGACAAAACGAGAGGAGAATGAGGCCCAGGGTGCCGTTGAGTCCTTTCCAGTTCTCACTAAATCGCTCCCAGGACTGGGCAGGGGGATCGACACTCCTCCCACCAGGCTTCCCCCTGAGCTTGGCACCCTCGTCCGCGATCCATTCAGCCCCACGACACCTGCACCTTTCAACGCGGACACTTTCTCTACCCATGATCCCTGGCTCCACAGGGGGAACCCGGTCACCAACCCCATTGATTTCGAGTCTGTGCCTGAAGAGTTCAGAGAGACCAGTGAGACTACAACGCACAAAGGAACGGACTCTGGCAGTGAAACCAATCAAACTCCGCAGTATGTCACAACTGAGCATGATCACGACGAAAACCATTCGGGAGAGGAGGACTCCGTGGTGCTCTACAAAACCGGAGGCACCACAAGTGCACCTAAAACAACCATGAGGTCTAGGCTGTCAACCCTGCAGTATGAGGTTTTAGGAGAGGTCCATGAGACCACGGTGAAGAACCACCTGGAATCAGCCGACCCATCGAAATCTCAGATCGATGAGGACACAGACCAGACCAGCTATGAAATCGTTCTTCTGCCAGAGGCCACGACTGTAACCGCCAATTCCTTTGAAGAAAATGAAACTTCAGAGCCAACATTGGATTATGGTGTAACAGAGGATCACACAGACTCTACCTTCTTCCAAAACACAGAGCTTCCATCCGTCGACCCCACCACACCTCATGACCTTACTGAATCCGAAGACACGGAAGGAACTCATAGCACACCCGCAGGTGATGATCAGGAACTGACCGATTCCCCTGATGAGGAGGAGGAGGACCAGGTCTCCGTCCAGACGGCCCACACCACCCAGCCGTCCATCGTGGAAGTGACCACCCTCTCAGCCCCAACAGAGGCTTCTGGCGATGGGGACATCGAGGAGGTGACTCTGCCCGGGTTCACCACCCCAGGGGAAGGAGAGGAGGAGTACGAGTCAGAGAGCGAGACGGAGACTGGGGAGACCGGAGTCGCTGCCTCAGTGGAGTCTGCAGAGCTGGTCACCTTCACGCCTGAGGACGTAGACTACCACACGTCTGACGGCCAGACCGACGGAACAGCAGGTGAGTTTAAAATTGATTAAATCATTTGTGCGCTAGCCTGAACTTTTATTTGTCCGTGTGTAGCTTAGTAACTGCCTCCAAACCTGCTTCCTCCACACAAAAAAGACATGTTTGATATGCATGAGCAATATTCCCAACCTGTTTAAATAGCATTTTCTAGATGTTTTTTTGACATGCTAGGTGTTCTCTCACTTTTTCCCCATTGACTGATTGGTAGGCTTTGATCAGGAGCAGTCTAGTTCACCATCTCCATATTCACCTACCACAGTAGACTTGGTGGAGCAGGAGCAGGAGGCAAGCGTGACTTCAGAAGAGTCGGTTTTGTTTGCAACCGGTCAGGACGGAGACTATGACTCTGTGAGCCTGACGCCCAACACCATAGCAAGTGTGACAGAGGAGGAAGAGGGAGGCTCCGGTGATGGAGGCTCGGGGGCACACGCCCACACCACCACCGTCACCGATGGCCACGACGACGACGACATCATCACGGTTACTCTTTTGACCTCTCCGGTGCCCTACACGCTGGCCACGCCGGTGGACGTCCGGAGGATGGTGGAGGTGGCCTCGGGCACCCCGCGTCTCCTTGACGTCTACATACCAGAGAGGACCACGCTGTCGGCCCTGGGGGTGACCTTAGAGGACCTTGAGAAGGTCGAGCAAGAGGGCCTGGGCGAAACCCCTGACGTCCTGTACACCACGACTCCTCAGCACTTCTCAGAGACTGCTACGACGAGCCACGATGGAAGCGGTGACGACGGACACAAGTCTGAAGAAGATTATGATGAGGAGGAGGAATCAGAGCAATTAACGTCTGTACCTGTTCTGGCAGGTTACCCACAAACCAGAACCACCATTGCCCCTCCACTGGACCACACTGACAGTGAGGATGGAAACCTCACCACCATTTTCGAGGACACCAACACCACAGACGTTGCAGATACCCTTGACTCCTCTGAAGCTCTGGAGACCTCTACCACCACTGACGTACCCCACACCACAGACATGCACACCACAGACGTTGCAGATACCCTTGACTCCTCTGAAGCTCTGGAGACCTCTTCCACCACTGATGTACATCACACCACAGACATCCACACCACAGACATCCACACCACAGACAGTGCTGCAGATACCCCTGACTCCTCTGAGGCTCTGGAGACCTCTACCACCACTGACGTACATCACACCACAGCCATTGGTGATGCCATTGACTCCACAGAAGCACTGGAGGCCCCTACCACCACCACCACTGAGGTACCCCACACCACAGACATCCACGCCACAGACAGTTCTGCTGATACCCTTGACTCCTCTGAAGCAGCGGAGACCTTTACCACCACTGACGTACCCCACAACACACACATTGCCGACCCTGTTGACTCCACAGAAACACTGGAGGCCCCTACCACCACTGACGTTCCCCACACAAAGTTGGAGGTCACCTTGCTTCCCGGGGTGACGCTGAGCACAGCTTGGGAAACCTCTCCCATCTCCTCCACGTTCCCTCAGGAGTCACGCACTGACCTGGCGTACCACAGCACCTCCACACGAGGGGGTGAGGAACTCAGCGAGGACTCGTCCGAGACAGACTCCACCACCACGGCCCCGCTGATCACCACCACCACCATTGGGGAGGAGTCGGGTGAGGAGGTCCAGAGCCCCACCACCACCACCACATTACCCCTATCAGGGAACATGGACCTGGATGACTTCTCCACAACCGCCTCCATCTCCAAAGAGCAAGAGGAGGAGGAGGTGGAGGAGGTGGAGGAGGAGGTGACGGCGGCACCCACGCAGCCCGTTATCCCCCGGACGCTGCCGTCTGATAGGCCCGTGATCGTCAGGACGGGGAACCTCTCAGGTAATGTCCGAGCCACGCCGTGCAAAGCCACCGCCCTCGCCGCCATTTTGTTTCTCCTCCTAGTGCAAATGTACTGAGATTTTTTTCCTCTTCCTTCTCAACCTCCTTGCTACTACAAACCTCCCTACTGCACTGCACTGCACTGCAAAGCTTCTCTTCTCCGCTCCGCTCCCCCCCTCTTCTCTGCCCCCCCCTGTCTGTCTCCGTGCTGCAGCCTGATTTATCCGCCACTTGACTCTTCTCTCACTTCCTGACTAAGCACTCTTGCCTCTTGCTTGTTTTTCTCCACTGGCTGCTAACAGCTGGCCCTGTCCAAAAAGTTCAAAACTTCTGTCTGCTCTAGCACGCCCGTCTAGGCCAGTGACCCCAGGCTTGGACCCAGCCAAAGACAAGACCGAGTGTACACTGTACACAGATGAGCCGGAAAAAAAACGAAAAAAAAAAAAAAACCCACAAAGATTTCTTTTGTTACTTTCAGTCTCATGGCTCCAAAAGACCAATGGGACACATGTCTTCCTAATGCTTGATCTTGATGCTTGCAACCCAAAGCTGGAATGAATAGCCAAAGTAACTCTGGTAGCACTGGTGACTCTTTTTTTGTAGATCTTAGTTTTTATCTTTTCTTTCCTCTTTCCTGCATAAATGATGGTTTGGCATTGATTGCTAATACTTTAGAGCTGAAAGTCACTGTGTTTAACCGCCAGAAATGGCAACAACGGGTTCAAATGACATGCTGTACTTGCAATGCACATGCACATGCACTTGCACTAAGGTGAATTTTGACTTCACAGGGATGTTGTTTCTACCTTTGTGGAACACAAAATGTTCTTATGGATGCAATCCTCTGTATATATCAGCCGAAGGACCTAAGACTAGTTTAAGCAGTCCAGTTTACAATTTTTGTAGTTTATTTTCCAAATTTAATTCTGCCCATTCACAAATCTGATCTTTTTTATGAATATTGACAACCTCTTTCACTTTGTAAGTTGGAAATGTACACTTTTCATACATGAATAGGTCTCCATGTAACTCCAATTTCAATGACCAGTCATTGACATCTGACATCTTTGGCCGCAATACCTACTCTGGTCAGACCAGAGCAATATTCATTGAAAAGATCAAGTTTGTGAATAGACAGCATACATTTCGGAAATAAACTACTAAACAAATTATACATCGGACCTTCAAGTAAAGCAGCAGGTGTTAGATACTTGAAGAAATATTGAAGTGCACAAAATCGCAGATAATGGCATATTTTTGTAGGTGTCTGCTGTAGTGTGTTTGTTGTCGTTGAAAAAAAAATGAATATGCAAATCAGAGTGAACATTAAAGCTCAGCCAAGGTGATTTATGTAGTTGATACACTGGATGTTTGAAAAGTCATTTTATGTTTTGTAGAATGTATTTCCTGTACAGTACTATTTTTACAGAGAAAGAAGAAAATAAATGTGTGTGTGTGTGCTCCACATTGCCTCCTCATTTCAAGCACAGGAGGAGCGTGACTTATCATTTCTGAAAGAAATAAAATATTGCCATCATGTGGCCGACAAGTGGTACTACTTGTGATCCTGCTTTTGCCTTCAGTATGAAAAAAATGTCCCAGAGGATTTCTTGTAAACAGCAATACTTAACCCATTACACAGTTTGAAAAGAGAGCCAGGTTTATATTCCTGAATTCAAGAGGATATTTATGATTCAGATGCCTGCTCGAGGAACCCATGTGCCAATGGTGGCACGTGTGTAGACCATGGGTCCGTTGCCAAGTGTCTGTGCCTGCCAACCTACGGAGGGGATTTCTGCCAGATAGGTGAGTCGGCATTCCAATCCGAGAGGTGTGGAGCAAAATGTCTGTATTACAGTAAAGGTCCACTATGTGGATTTTTTTAGATGTTTGTTTACTGTACCACCACTAGCAATTTCAAATATTTTATTATACTGTTTTTGTATGGATACTGTATGGTGGATGGCCTAACCACCATGTTCATACAGAATATTGAAGTACTTTAGCTTCATAGATTCATGGTTCTACATTTCTCACTCTTTGATCAATATGAAATGATAAACTCACCATTTCTCCACTTCTCAGCCATAGAGTTTGAATAAGACCAAATTTACGCATAAGGCCTTTAAAACAAGGTACTCTGTGGTCTTTACAAAGACGTGGCCTATATTTGAAGATGATCTGTAAACCAAAATACAGGTCTGGTAACTGTAACTTCATTTACAACACCTGGACAAGATCATAAACAGTTGTGTGGGAATGTGGTGTAGCCCCATTATGCACGCTGTTCCTCTAGTGGTACGTACACCATATAAACCATAATAATCATAAACCATAGCAGTCATTTATACCATAGTACTACACTATTATGACATAGCACAGGGTCTTTAGTAATGCACTACAACTCGGTCATTGACATTCTGGTAATCGCACATTTATAACACTGTGTTTTAATAGTCCGGCAGCCAAAAGCCAAATATCAGCCGAACCCAGTTTCGTCTGATAAAGTTTTTTTCTTTGCAGTTTGTGGTTGCCTAAGGTGTACCTATCAAGATTCCAGACGATGCCCGGTGATATCCCTTGAGCATTTTCAGATATTGAGCCTTTTATGCTTGATGTGCTGCAGCCATAGATTACAACAGTCTTTGGCTCCCAATTCATGTTATGCTGACCAAATACCCTATACCATACTTATTTTGTGTTTGTTTACATGGTGGGATGTGTATAAGAACAGGTGGTGAGGTATGGACATCAGTGGGGGTGGGGTCATGCATGTTTGGGGGCGGGGCATTCACCCAAAAAGCCTGATTTTCTAAGTCGGAGACACAAAGGCCAACATTTCGCCAAACGTGGCTTTATATCTCATAGTGGGTTGTTTGGTTTTGCTGTTTGTAGTTGTCCAACACTTACCCATCAGGATAAGAGTGGGTGATGTGCCAATTTCAGATATTAACCCTTTCATGTTGATTTCGCTGCAGCCATAAGCCCACACGATATTAACGCATTTTTAGGCCTGCCCACAGCTTCAGCTTATAACTGCACTATGATTAACCATAGAGCCTTCTGGGTGGTAGGCCTGCCACATCAAAGTGGAGAAAGTGTCATCGTACCAAAAATTTTACAATTACATAACTAGCTGTTTGTCAAGCAGAAATATGTAACATTTAGGCGAATATTGGTGGTGTCAGCTTAGACATGCCGGTACCCAGAAAGCATTACTAATTCAACACAGAATTTCACCATTTCATACATTGCTATTTACTCTTCCTGTGCTGTTGTAACACAAAATAAAAATTGTAAGTAATAATTACATAATTTTTGGCTGATTATTTGTTTGCCTACAAAGTACATAATTTCAGTGGTGGTCGTATTAACATGGAAAGAGATAAAAAATTAAAAATGTAAATCCACAAAATGACATTGTAATTGACCTTTTACCAGCCCATGCCATATCAGGGTGTGACACTGCGGCATCCTATTTTGGTATTGGTAAAGGCTCTGTTATCAAGACCCTAAAAGCTGGATATCACTTGACATCAATTGGTAATGTGCTGGCACCATTCCAACAACTTTCCAGTGAGGCCACTAACTTTGTGTCGGCATGTTATGGCATTCCAGACAGTATCAGCATGTCACATACAAGGTTGGTGGTATGGGGAAAAAAGAATGGGAAAGGTCATGTATCATGTACCAACTGATCAACTACGCCATGGACTTCTTTCACATGCCCACCTGTGTCAAGACCCTGGTAGCAGAGTATTTCAACAACCTGCAGATGTGCTTCTCCATACAAGACTTCACTACTGGGTGGCAACAACTTGAAGTCGGAATCGCAATGGGATGTGCGATTTCTCCGATACTATTTGTAGCAGCATTTGAGATTATTCTCATCGGTGCAAGACAAATGGTCGGAGGGATCAAACTGCCAAACGGTCAGAGGCTTCCCCCACTAAGGAGCTACATGGACGACGTCACCTCCCTCCTGCAAACAGCAGCATGTACAGCAAGACTGCTGAAGAGGATGGACGAGCTGATGTCATGGGCGCGAATGAAGATCAAGCCCTCTAAGTCTCGCAGCCTGTCACTTAGGAAAGGAGTCAGGAATGACTGCACCACCTTTCTTGTCGGAGGGGAAAAGATACCACTTCTTGCCGAGCAACCCATCAGAAGCCTGGGGAGGCAGTACACTGCAGAACTATCTGATAAACAGATGGGGAAGACCGTCATGAAACAGCTATGTGACGGCCTGGCAAGGATCGACCAAAGCCAACTCCCTGGGAAGTACTAGTTTGGTGCTACCAGTTTACACTCTACCAGAGGACAATGTGGCCCCTGAAAATGAGCAAGATCCCCTCATCAACCGTGACTAAGATGGATGGGAAAGCGTACTCATTCATACGAAAGTGGTTGGGGTTGCCACGTTGCCTATCTGAAGCTGGCCTCTTCGGAAGAAATACACTGCAACTACCACTGAAGTCACTACAGTTGGGCTACATGCAAGAGAAAGCCAAGTTGGTCCTTGAGCTTCGGGAGTCCACAGACAAGTCAGTCAGGAAGGCTAACGCCAGGGTCCTGACTGGCCGCAAGTGGAACGCCCAGACCGAGGTCGACCAAGCTGTAAGCCGGCTGCAGCACAAGGAAATCATGGGCAGAGTGCAGGTAGGTAGAGCAGGCCTAGGATGGGGAGATGCACCAAGATTCTGGTCCAAGGCCCACCGCAAGGAAAGGAAGGAAATGGTAGTGGCGGAGGTGACGAGGATGGAGGAAGACCGCTACAAGATCAAGGCTGTGTCTCAGGGACGGCAGGGAAGCTGGACAACCTGGAAGGGAATCTCAAACAGGAACATCAGTTGGTCAGACGTGTGGAAGATCCCACAGGCAAGACTCAGCTTCCTTATACGCTCAACCTATGACACGCTCCCCTGTCCTCGGAACCTCCACCAGTGGTTTGGAAATGAGGAATGTTGCGCACTCTGCAATGCTCCCAATGCAAGCCTCCAGCATATCTTGTCAGGCTGCAAAATCGCGCTATCACAAGGCCGCTACAGATGGCGCCACGACCAAGTCTTGAGAAAGCTAGCCGAAGTACTGGAGGAGCGCAGACAGGATAGCAGAATACCATCGCCGACAGAGGACCCCACCACCTTTGTCGCGGAAGGAGGGATCAGAAGCATCAGGCAAAGAGAAACATCAAGGCCCTTCAGTCCCGGCCAGGATTGGAGCATGAAGGTCGACTTGGACAGGATGCTTCTGTTTCCCACAGAGATGACCACCACATCTCTCCGCCCAGACATAGTGGCGTGGTCCACAAAGGCAAGAGCGGTGGCCCTCATTGAACTCACCGTGCCAAGTGAGGAAGGAATCGAGGCTGCCTTCGAGCGGAAAAAGGCCAAGTACTCTGAGCCTGGCCACTCACTGTTGGCCCACTAGCCGGAGTTGGCGGTGTTGTGGTTCAGGGCCGAAACACCGCAGAGAAGGCTGGACACCACCTGACGACATCTGCTTCTGGCGTAGGGCTACAGCTACCTGCGAAGGTGGTTGAGGAAGGCACCTCCTGTGCATGCATGATGAATGTGAATGTGTATTCCCTGTTTGTCTAGTAATTTATACAATAAAGATGTTTGTGTCACAAGTCTTATTTTCTCTCGCTGACCCATGGGCACCGGAGGAGGTGCGACAGGCAGCAATGCCCAGCAGGTATTAACAGCTACCTGTACAATCTTATAGCTGTTTTCCTATGTTTAGACCCCTCTCTCTCTCTTTCTCTTTCTCTCTCTCTCTCTCTCTCTCTCTCTCTCTCTCACTGTCTCTGAGCATGCGGTACTGTATGTTGAAGTGTATATAGGTCTTTCTGTGTAAATTTAAATGCATGTACAGATCTTATTTGATGGCTTTATGGATTTAAGTGATCATTCAATACCAGTCTGGATACACTGGATGTACAGTATGTCATTTCTTTACTCATCTTTTGGAACAGCCAACGACTGCTCACCAGTTACCCCCACACTCTGTTGTTCTTTTTTTTTATGTTGGCTATTTGTGGTTGGCTACCTACCGGCGATGTTGCCATGTATGTTGTCATGATGTGATGTTATGCAGGATCTCATAATGGACAATCCGTTCCATACTTTACAGTCTTATTCTAAGCAATGTTGTGAATGTTTTTACTGAGGCATTTGTTGATTTGTCATTCATGACCTGATTTATATAACTAAATGCATAAAAATAGGCCGAAATCGCATTTTTTAAGGTCATTAGCAGTATTTTCTCTGTACCTGGATAACAAAAGGAGATAGCCACAATTAACCACAGTATATTGTAAAGTGTTACCAAATATTCTTGTATGTACGATATTAACAAAATAAAAAAGGAATTTTGAAGCTGGCATTTTCAGGTGGTCAGATTCATTGCATCAAAATATATGCAAATTAGTGCATATTTAATTAGATAATATCCTAATTAGCATATTTCAACATAAAATATAGAAAACTTGTAATACATTTTTTTCTCCAATTCATACGAGTAATCATCTGAAAGTTTCAAATTGATATCTGCAAGTTAAAAAAAATACCCTATTCACCTACAGTGTCTCGCCTTATTTGTGGGATTGCTGTTATGAAAGGCTTAATTATTACCCCATATTGGGTTTGTTTCAATAAGGGCAGTGTTAAGGCAGTCCAATGTGAATGTTTTTCAGGTAATATAAGCAATTTGGTACATTTTGTAACATTATTCACAGTAATATTAGGTGTCTTTAGTTTTTTGTCATAATTTGCATTTATGGGACAATAAAGGCTCAAAATCTGGAAATGCTCAAGTGATATCACCGGGCATCGTCTGAAATCTTGAAGACTTGCCTAAAATCTATCAGATAAAGCAAAAAAAATAACTTTATCAAAGAAATCTGGGTTCAACCCCACGGCTCCCGGACTATAACAGGTTAAAGGACAAATTCCTGAATGAAATTAATCTATCACGCGCATGTGTGTGTGTGTGTGTGTGTGTGTGTGTGTGTGTGTGTGTGTGTGTGTGTGTGTGTGTGCGTGTGTGTGTGTTTGCGTGCACATATACAGTTTGTTGCCTTGTATCTTATTAACTGCATATGTACCGCATGTTTTTGCGTGCATATGTTTGTATTATCCTTTTGCATGCATCTGTCACCTGTGTGTCCACCTCTGTGACTGGATGGATGGACCGATGGCTGGGTTCTGTACCTACCTACCGCCACACAGACATGGAGCACTGCGAGCCGGGCTGGGAGAAGTTCCAGGGCTTCTGCTACCGGCACTTTGTGAAGCGGCAGAGCTGGGAGGTGGCGGAGCAGCATTGCCGTATGTGCGGAGGCCACTTGGTGTCAGTCATGAGCCCCGAGGAGCAGGACTTCATCAATGGTATAATAACCAGCACACACCTCTGGGAAATGTAGTCTTCCGCTGAGAAATGTTTATTCTGTATACCAGTGTTTCCCAACCTTTTTTGACTCGCGTACCCCCTAAGCCTTTTTGTTGTACCATGAGTACCCCCTATCCCATGCTCTCTATGTATATTCCTTTATCCCAGTATGACTACACTCCATTCAATTGTCATCATCACATTTTCCCGCGTACCCCCTGAGGTGTGCTCGCGTACCCCTAGTGGTACACGTACCCCTGGTTGGGAAACACTGCTGTATACAGTGTACTGTACTGCCCTGCCAAGGCCATGTACTGTAACCATGTGCACACAGTTGTGTAATGACTACTGTATGTATTAATAGTTGTTTACCCACCCACATTGACAAAGTGCCGTAACTATGCAAATATTGACTTAAATATTATTTAGGCTATTTTTTAAAAGGAAGGAGAAAGTGCAGTAGCTATACAAATATTGATTCTGAGACCATACATGCCTTCATTGCTCAGCCAACCCCAACATGTTAATAGGAAGGAAAAAAGACATTAGTCACAGAACATGTTTAGTATTACAAGACACAGAAGCGCAAAGGAAAGCTGCTGTAACTAACCTACTAGGCCTACCCCTAAAATGCACTCAGTCTATGACGACTGTTATCGCAATGCTTTCATAGTTTCCTTGTAGAGAGAGGCAAGACATGTATTGACAAAACAAAAAAGAAGTTGTAAAGTCGATATCCAGTCTGCATTTTGAGAATGATGTGCAGTACTGTAGATCAGGTGTAATGCACCATGGTGCAGTGCGGTTTCCAGTTTGTGCCAGCATTGCACTGCCAAAATATAAACGTGTCATTGGCCTTTTAATGCTATGCTAATATATTCAGCAGGTTAGTCCAGAAATAACTAAGGTGACTTCTATTTTGGACATTTATTTGTGCATCGGTGTCCCAACAATATAGATTTTCACAGAACTAAATAAAGATCTGGTGATAGCTCCAAGTTAAAGGCAGGTACTTACCGTACAACAACAAAGTAGGACTACGTAATAAAATAAAGACAGAAAAAGAAGTCAGTACACTTTTTAGACCTGTTACAAAATCCAGCTTTTTGAACACTGATCTTTTTCATTTTCAACTTAACATGCTCAGCGTATGCTGAAGTCAATGCAGTGTGTTTTTCTCTATTTTGCTAACAATGCAGCCATTCTGTTGGCACCCAGTTTGCCCGCATAGTGTGCATACCTGTATAACCTCAGTCCAAACATAGTAGTAGTAATAGTTTTGACTACTTTGTCAGGGGCATGTGGGTTTGAAAGCTATCATGCATTCCAGCAGCGCCTCTGAAGCATTTGTCATCCTGAGGCCTTTGAACATCTTCTTTTCTTCCGTTCTTTTTTCTCTACCCCCCATTCCCCCTACTGTATCTCCAGATAGGTACAGGGAGTACCAATGGACGGGGCTAAATGACAGGACCATTGAGGGAGACTTCCGCTGGTCCGACGGAAACCCTCTGGTAAGAGTCAAGAGATATCCTCCTTATCCTTTTAAACTCTTAAAACATCATCCATGTTTCTTTCTTTCTTTCTTTCTTTCTTTCTTTCTTTCTTTCTTTCTTTCTTTCTTTCTTTCTTTTTTCTTCCACCCTCATCTTTCCATCCATGTAAACATTATACCCCCACCATTTCCCTCATCTAGTTGTGTATCGGTTTTTATTCGTTTTTTGTCTGTTCTGTCTCTCTCTCTCTCAACCACCCCCCCCTCCTCTCTCTCTCTCTCTCTCTCTCTCTCTCTCTCTCTCTCTCTCTCTCTCTCTCTCTCAGCTCTATGAGAACTGGTACCGTGGGCAGCCGGATAGCTACTTCCTCTCCGGTGAGAACTGTGTAGTGATGGTGTGGCATGACGATGGCCGCTGGAGTGACGTGCCCTGCAACTACCACCTGGCCTACACCTGCAAGAAGGGCATCTGTGAGTATGCACATACTACACTATCGGCAGCTTGGATTGCTGTGCTAAATGACGTTGTGTTATGTTTTTTGTTATAGTTAATATTAGTGGTGGGCATAGATTATTTTTTTTTAATCTAGATTAATCTCACTGTAACTATGAAATTAATCTAGATTAATCTAGATTAATGTATATCAAAATGGCTCATTCAGAATAGGCACGCTAGCGAAATAATGACGAAAAAAAACCTTGGGGGTTTCTGAAGACAGATGGCGCATTAGACCAAAGCTCATCTCTTTTTTCCAAAATGCATCTCATTTTCAAAAAAATGGTCATGTTGATACTTGGTGATGAAAAAAATCACTGAAATATTTGTAAAGTGTGTTGAATATGTTAGGAAGCATTTACAGTCATAAGATACTGAAATTTAAAAATGAACAGCGCTATAAATTGTAGAGGCAAATACAGATAAATATATCAAACATTTAGACTATTTAAACTAAATGACCTTAACAATTTACTCTTGAATAGGGCTGCACAATTCATCGAAAATAAACAAAAATCCTGATTTAATCGTGATATCGAAATTGTGTTTTTAATCAGGATTTAATCGTGCCAATAGTGACATGCCTTCGAGCATCCTTGAAGCCAGAACATACTGACAGACTGGTGTTTCTGGCCAGAAATTTGTCCACCTAAGTTTCATGCTATTGTCTCTTACATAATTATTACAATTCAGTTATATTTTGTTCATCCTGTATATAATTCATTCTTGGTCATATTTCATTTTGGTATCATTTGAAAGAAAATTCTGCAAAAAATCAATAATCGTGCAGCCCTACTCTGGAATGTTGCATAATTGTAGTTCTGAGTACAAGCATCTCATCTGTAATCTAATGCTAGTTTGCCATATGTGTCTGCTTTAGCCTTCTGTGCACAGCCACCGAGAATCCTGAATGCTAAGATGTTTGGCAAGAGGCGTCTCCGCTATGAGACCAATGCCAAGGTGCGATACTACTGCGATGCAGGCTACATCCAGAGGCAGAACCCTGTTATCAAGTGCCTCCCCAACGGACAGTGGGAGGACCCCCAGATCACCTGCACATCAGGTAGAGTGGAACTCTCATGCTAAATCCCAAACTGTTTGTTCATGTACACCAGGGGTGAAACTTAAACATTTTCCCCGCCCAGTCACTGTGGCAGGTAGATTTTAAAATCTACCAGTCACTCACAATTTTTTCCAGTCTTCATTTTCACAAGTTGATATTCAACCGTTCCAAACATTGTAATGCCAAGTAAGATCATTTGCTGATCAATTATTTTGTTTCAGAGGCCATATATTCAGTGATGCCAATAACTGTTTTCATTACCAATTTGCTTAAACATTTGATGTTAGATGCTGCGTATAATTCAGCATTAACTTGGACGCCTGTAGAAAAATTTCACCCGTCAAGGTAACGGGTGGGTTGACATATTTCACCTGCCAAAGGCCAAATTCACCCGTCATTGGCAGGTGGACGGTGCTTATTTTATGTACACGTAGATCACGTAGTGTGGCACGAGAAGCAGTGGATGTGTAATTTAAACTTCAAGGAAGGGCGAGAGATCTTGGAAAGTGGTTTGAGTAAGCTGCATGTTGAAAATACTCAATTCACAAGTCCCCATAACCCCTTTCTTCAGATACCCTCCTGAAGCAAGTCCTCCAAAGTACATGAACGGACGATGTTTTTTTTTTCCGAAATTGGGTTTTGATGGATTAATCGGAATCCAATCATTTTTATTGACCCGTTCAATACCATTTGGTGTTGTTTTCCCATGGTTTATCATTCTAGAGTTGACTAAAATACTGTTTGGTGTTTTTGGTTGCAATGGAGGTGTGAAGAGGATTTCAAGCAATATGATGAAGAAATCCTCCAAAGAAAATGTCTCCTTCCCTACCTTTTGCTGTCAATCAGTCTGTCAATAAGCTAACTGAAGTTGTTTATTTCCGCAGCCTCAGCCCAGTCTACAGCAACCACGCCATCTTCTGTGGCTGGGGGCAGGATGGTCGAGGAATCAACAACAGTCGTGGACTCGCCACAGTTTTGGGAAATCAAGTGGGGCTTCTGAGACACCACAAATGGACTTCCTCATGAATTCATGAACCACATAATCCATAATCATTATCATCAAGACGTTACCATCTGCCACTGACGTACAACCGTCATCCATCAAGTTATTATAAGAGATCACGAAAATTGCACAAGGGGTTGTTGTTGCATCACCAGCAAATGTACGGACCATGTGTTAAAAAAAAAAGAAAAAAGTTTATTTTATTGACACGGAATTCCAAAGTTGTTCGGAATTCTAAGCTCTAAGTCACAACACAGCAATTAGGGACCACTTGTTTGCTACATGTAATTTCTTCAATGATGTAACAGAGGTACAACGTTTCATAGCATCTCACAAAGACTATTTTCTTTTCCTCTAACCTTGACTGCCATACCGGTGCTAAGGCAATGTTTGCCATGCTGATACAGCCCAAGGTGTGTGCACGAGCTTTAAAACCCCCAGCTGGTGCACCACTTATAAACGTACGTGTATATCTTCTTTTCATTCCAGTCCAGACTTAGGGTGCAAGCAGGCGAAAGAACCGAATGAAAGAGTACCCCATAGTTTTGAGCCTCGTGGTTCCTAGTAATGATAGCATCAATAGTGTTCTCAAATGTCTTCTGACTATGCTGGGCCCTTTAGAACCATCCTACCCTTCTAACTTGATGTCCCTATTACCAGCGCCTTTTGACAGTCTGTTTTTTTTAAAACCCGAACCCCCCTTTTCCCCTCTCCTTCTCGTCCCCTTTATTTGGTGCTGTTCTATAGGTCTGTCACAGGCTACGACTATGGGCAAGTCTACTGCTGCACAGACAGCAGAGTCACTGTTGTGTGGATATTGTTGATGTTGTTGTTGTTGTTGTTGTTGACGATAATGAATTTGTTGTTATTGTTGTTATCTAAATGTTATGTCCGTAGATGGGTTTCAAAAAGTCTAAATGAAAAAGGAATTACATAAAATGCACTCGTTTTTCTCTCACACAGAGATGTTTCTTGCGAACACCATGGCACATTTTTAATGACTTTGACAAGCACATTTCCGTATTCTGTTCCATGTAACAGAGCTGTTTACCAGACAGTTCTGGTAAAGAAAAGAAAGCAGTATTATTACTGTGTTTTTCCACTATCCCTCTTTCTGCAATGCTTTGACATTTTAAACCCATTTTATGGTTAAGGTGAGATGAGTAAAAAAAAAAGACAAAATAAACACCTAACACTCATTTTAAGCTTTCCTTGACATACTTACAGGTAGGCCTACGTAAGAAAAACCTAACTCACTCATAGATTATTGTATTTTTAGTTCACAAACTTAATTCTTTAGATTCTTCAGCACTTTTTTCAACCATGCAATACATTTGAATGTGTTATGGGTATTTATTTTCATACCCAATATGAAAAGTATTTGTGAATATTTGTGTAAGAAACTTGGCCATATGTTTTTTTTTTCTCTTCTTCTTCAAAGGTTAATATGCAGTCAGCAGGGCGCTGTGCGGACATATTAATAAAGATGTGACTGTTGTGAGCTGTGCTCTAGTCACATCGTAGCTGGCTTGTAACTTTTGAGTCTTTAGTGCAATTCTAACCAGCCCAAGCCATGAAGGTGCCATCTGGTCTATGGCACCCAGCGCCTATTATCACACCACCTGTTCTAGGATCTCAGAGCCGAATAAAATAAAATAAAATAAAGCAAGTTATCTTTATACTAACTGCATTGGCAATGTTCTTGTTTCATGAACACAAGCATTATTGGAGCTAAAAGGTGAAAGATAAAAACAAACATCTGTGGCCTTTTTATGGACATGTTTCAAAATCACAATACTTTACCATATAATACATTGCCTGCTATGTTACATACAATACTTCATCATTCCAATGCCTATGGGCATTAACATGCATCCATTCAGTTTTACTTATGATACAGGATTAAAATATGATTCATCTCACCCCTTATTTCAGAATAGAAAAACAATGACAGACAGCATATGTCTATAAATGGTCAGATGAGATTGAGATGCCTGTGAAGGCTTAACAGTTACTACATCATTATGTCAAAAGGACAGAGGCCAAAATCCCTAGTCATGCATCTAGAAGCTCGCAAATTAATCCCTCCAGACCACATTTGTGGCTGGACATTTTGATTAGCTACGTATATAGCACAATGCCTTCAAACAAAGTGACCCTAAGCCAGCTGTGGAGGGGAGTATTAACAAGATTTAAAACTGACACGACAAATGAATTTTTCAATATCACATCTTGACATATTTTGGACTTTTGTTCACTAGGGGCCCCTGTGGCAGGTGGGGGGCCCTAGGCTGCCGCCATATCTAGCCTCTGCATTAATCCAGTCCTCCCTACTGAATTATTACACTATCTATTTAACAACTCTACTTATTTGTTTCCAGTATATGAGTTTGGTTATTTTGAAATAACAGAGAAGCAGATAAATGGTTTGGCTTCCAATATGCACAACTTAAACCATCACAGCATTTGACGAATTCTAATGCTATCGTAGTTCCGAAGGTGTGTCATCTTACCAGCATAAAAAACTTGCTGTACATACCTGTTTGTTGTAATACAAAAGAAATCCTTACAGATTATGACTGATTATTAAATTGTGTTACCAATACAATACAACACACCTGTGCTGTGAGTCTGCGCTCAAAGAGACTGAAGATTCTGTGAGAAGGAGGATGGTTGTCAGACATTAGTTGCACAGTGTCTTCTTGTCTTCTTGACTTTCTTGTCCTTCAAAAAGAGGCCAATATGCTTTGATTTGTTTTTGTTTTGTCCGTCTGCAATAGTCAGCTGACTGACTGCCAAGTGTCATCTGTAGCAGTAGGCACCGTAGAGTCGGTGAGTCTTTTTTGGGAATCCCAGGCTGCGGACGCCGGCTTCGGGCAGGCCTCCACAGTGCTTCCTAGGGGTGACGATGGGAAACCTCACACTGCCGTCCTGCAGCCAGCCACCGTTGCACTGATCCAGGTCCTGGTAGCGCCACGCCGCATACAGCTGTCCGACCCGCGCAAGTTCCCCGCCACCGTCAACGCGACACGCCTGCTCGGCCTCAGCAAAGTTGAAAGAGCCACCCAGGTAAAATACCGTTCCTGGGTAGTAGAATTAGTAGTAGTTGTTGTTGTAGAGAGAGACAGGGAGAGATGTTCAAATTATAACTTGTGACTCATAACAATTCAGAATTAAGACTTCTTGTGTTTTATTATGTTTAATACCAGTTGTTGCTTTGGCAATATTGGTTTTTTTTACATTGATGCCAATGAAACTATTGGACTGAAAATACAGGCAGGCACAGATAGAGAGAGAGAGAGAGAGAGAGAGAGAGAGAGAGAGAGAGAGAGAGAGAGAGAGAGAGAGAGAGAGAGATAGAGAGATTTTTGTAAGATATGCAAAAAATATAATTCAATTTTCTTCCCAAAAGGCACAAAGCCAGTTTTGTTTTTTGCCTGCATTAAAAATTAAACCAATTTGTATAATGGTATTGATCGGTGAACAACAGCAACCATCAATCTACTTTACTAGGCTGCTTTTGTTTAAGTTTACTTCTGCTCTGCGCCGTGACACAATATGCTAATGGAAATTCAACAAACACACACACTGTATTCCCCAACATGTTCCACGAACTCTAAACTTTTGTGGAAACTTATTCCCGTTAAAGTTTTAGTTTTGTGACCAAATGTTTTAAGTAAATACTACAGACATTCATGCATATTTGCAGGACAAAAATCTTTAAGCAGATGATCAAAAACTTTGAAATGAACTGAAAAGATTGAAAACATTAATTCCATTTAGGATTTTTGTTTTTAGCATCCAAGGTCAAGTTCATGTACTCCAAACTTCTAAAGATTACACAGACACCAATGGTTGACACAAACGTTTGAGTTGGAAACCTAAAACGTTTACGTAAGTCTTACATAAATCAGACATGGTTATGTGAAAACAAAATTATCATCGACCACACTTCCCTCTTGACTTTTTTTCGTCGCTTCTCCCCTCACTCCAATCTCCCAAATCCATCACAAACAAAAGAGCCTTCATCCCCCAAACAACCCCCCCCCCCCCCCCCCCCCCCCCCCCCCCCCCCCCCCCCCCCCCCCCCCCCCCCCCCGCCCCCCCCTCCCCCCCCCCCCCCCCCCCCCCCCCCCGCCCCCCCCCCCCCCCCCCCCCCCCCCCCCCCCCCCCCCCCCCCCCCCCCCCCCCCCCCCCCCCCCCCCCCNCCCCCCCCCCCCCCCCCCCCCCCCCCCCCCCCCCCCCCCCCCCCCCCCCCCCCCCCCCCCCCCCCCCCCCCCCCCCCCCCCCCCCCCCCCCCCCCCCCCCCCCCCCCCCCCCCCCCACCCCCCCCCCCCCCCCCCCCCCCCCCCCCCCCCCCACCCCCCCCCCCCCCCCCCCCCCCCCCCCCCCCCCCCCCCCCCCCCCCCCCCCCCCCCCCCCCCCCCCCCCCCCCCCCCCCCCCCCCCCACCCCCCCCCCCCCCCCCCCCCCCCCCCCCCCCCCCCCCCCCTCCCCCCCCCCCCCCCCCCCCCGCCCCCCACCCCCCCCCCTCCCCCCCCCCCCCCCCCCCGCCCTCCCACCCCCCTGCCCCCCTCCCCCCCCCCCCCCCCCCCCCCCCCCCCCCCCCCCCCCCCCCCCCCCCCCCCCCCCCCCCCCCCCCCCCCCCCCCCCCCCCCCCCCCCCCCCCCCCCCCCCCCCCCCCCCCCCCCCCCCCCTCCCCCCCCCCCCCCCCCCCCTCCCCCCCCCCCCCCCCCCCCCCCCCCCCCCCCCCCCCCCCCCCCCCCCCCCCCCCCCCCCCCCCCCCCCCCCCCCCCCCCCCCCCCCCCCCCCCCCCCCCCCCCCCCCCCCCCCCCCCCCCCCCCCCCCCCCCCCCCCCCCCCCCCCCCCCCCCCCCCCCCCCCCCCCCCCCCCCCCCCCCCCCCCCCCCCCCCCCCCCCCCCCCCCCCCCCCCCCCCCCCCCCCCCCCCCCCCCCCCCCCCCCCCCCCCNCCCCCCCCCCCCCCCCCCCCCCCCCCCCCCCCCCCCCCCCCCCCCCCCCCCCCCCCCCCCCCCCCCCCCCCCCCCCCCCCCCCCCCCCCCCCCCCCCCCCCCCCCCCCCCCCCCCCCCCCCCCCCCCCCCCCCCCCCCCCCCCCCCCCCCCCCCCCCCCCCCCCCCCCCCCCCCCCCCCCCCCCCCCCCCCCCCCCCTATGCCAATTAGTACTTAGCAGAGAGTTAATGTTTAAAGTAAACAAGCACAGCATGTTTAGCTATGATGGCTTAAGATTTTTATTTCAAAATTAAAAGTTTTATGTTTTCCCATTTAGAGCCAAAAAAAAATATTGGTGGCTTTTGATTGGTGGTTTATAGGCTACTAATGCACTAGGCTACCACCCCTCTGTTTAAACCAAATATGACATGAACTTTGATTCCACAAACGTGAACAATGCTTTATATCAAGTTGTTTTTCATTTTGTTCCATGTGAGTGACAAAAAACAGTAGACATGACACAAAAATCATACAATGCACAACAATTCTGTTCTTAAAATGTCATAGGAGTCAACTGTCAATACATTACAAGAAACACATTACAATCAACCTCCACCATTAGGCAATTTAGTCATTTATTTGTTGTCATTTCTGAATCTTTTATTAGGAGTTGGAGGCTGAAGGAAGTCAATATACTTGCAATAACATGTCCCCAAAATAGTGTCAGACTTCACAACACAGTAGTTGTTTATCCTTGGAGTGTTGAGCAGAGCTGATAGATCATAGAGTTTTGTGGTCCCATATCGGCTGCCTGTGGAGACATAAATAATAAGTGTAAGGCTTTATGAGGACTTGTTGGAGTAGCCCCTATAGCTTGAATCACAGGGTTTGCTACACTGGTATATACAAAAGTTCAATATTGTGTACAAAAGAGCAATATGTCATCATGAAAATTTGGAAAGTATCATTGCAAATACACTGCAGATTGTATGATACAAGAAAAAGAAATTTGATGAAATGGCTACACAAGCTAGCCTAAACTAAGCAGTAAGCTAACATATAAGCCAAACTGCCTAAACATAAACATACACACAGTGAAGCATCAAGAGCCCCTAAGGTCACACAAGTAACATAGGTAAATTCTACACATACACAACCAACACCTTTTATGGTCTTTTCTTACCATGAAGTGAGGATGATAGGACACATGTTTTCCATGCCAAGTTGTCAGTTGTGGTTTGATGGTCACATGGTGTTGAGTAAATCTATCCCCCATTGACAGACTCACCATTTTTAGAGAAAGTTGTAATTTATGTTACATTTTAATAAAATAGGGTTATATGGTTCTGACATGAATGGGTTTTTCTGTACACAAGACAGAAAGCTGATAAACAATAAAAAAAAAAAAAACTAAACAAAAAAAACAAAAACAAAAATGAGTGCCCCAGCCTTAGGATTCGAACTCTCAACCTCAAGATAAAGTACATGTTTGATGTTACATGCAGAGGCTATCCCCTGCGCCACTCCTCAACCTGTAAGAGTCATGTAGGTTTTGATTATTACAAAGTTAGACCTGTTTGTTAGAAAGTATTGGACTTACTTATTATTAAAGTCAAATGTGTTTCACAAATCCACTTCAAATCCGGCAACGGACATCATACTAAAAACAATAATGTTAGGTTTTAATTGTGATTTTTTTTAAACCTACATTCCATGCTGGAATTGAAACTGGCAGCCATCATGTTTCAAGGCCAAACTGCGGAGTGTAAGCCTAATACTGCCCAATCACAAACATGCTGACATCATCTCATATCTCAGATATTGTTTCCAATTGACATGATGTAAAGAATTTGTAACTTTCACAGTTTTCGCGAAAAATAAACAATACAATATCTACTTGAGTGTTTTTTTATTGATAATACAGGATTCAACCCTGCAATCCTCTGACTTGTGACCATTTCCCTATCCAGACTCAGCAAGCTCAACATTGTCTTGCTTCACCTTAAATGTGAAAAAAAATGCTAAATTAAAGTGGAGTCCATGGTTCAGGTGGCCACATTTTCATACTTCCAGGAAGTATGGAAGTAGGTAAAGGTTATCGCATTCGGGGGATTGAACTTGCAACCATTGAGGTTGAAGACCAGCTGTTTACCACTTACTTCCAGGTCGCCTCAGATGTTGTCATGACATTAACCACAATATTCCAGATAGAGTTCCATTTACAAAACTCAAGGACTTGTGTTAGGTGTCAGTTGTACTTAACACACAATGCCAACGGGTAACTTTATTGCGTACCTGAAAAACTTGTGAGAAACACTAAAATGTGTATGTCATCAGGACATTTTTGCAATACTGAGTACTACAGCGTAAACTTTTCTAGTCCATAATACTGTTGGGTAATACAGTGCACCCACCGCTGGTCTTATTGAGTCACATTTTCCGAATGGGCTTGAATGTGGTGGGTGCCCCTGTGCCATTTCAGGGCTCCTGCCTGTGCCACTGTTAGAGCATGCTGCCTGCCTGCCACAACAGTGCTCATTGTCTGCCCCCTGTTCAGGCCACCAATGAACCCACTCCTGGCTATGCCTGAATACAGCCATTACTCCTCTGCTTTTGCAAATTCATCACAATGCTCTCCAGGGTTGGACTGGGGAAGATAAAGGGCTCGGGCCTTTTTTGTTTACATTTCTGAAAAGGGCCTATGAGGGTGAGGGGCCCACTGGGAAATGCCCGCTATGCCAGATGGCCAGTCCAGCCCTGGTGCTCTCCTGTTGGCAACAATGTATCTGTCATAAATGCTGTGTTGTGTTTCTGCATATGGTGGGCAATTGGATCAGTTTGTTGTTGTGCTGCTGCATGTAGCCTGAAGTGTAGTGATCACTGTAATACTGAGTAACACAAGAGTCAAGGCTTACAGTCCAGGTGATATACCGGTATGATGGGTGCTTCGAAGCCGTCAATCACAACATGAGAAAGTCTTTTACCGTGTATTCCCTCTAAGCTCCTAACTTAACAGAGCTGCCTGCAACAAACTCTAATCTCCCAGTCTCATAAAATTCTGAACTCATTCGGATCAGCTGTTTCAGAAAATATTTGTGGGCCACATCTGCGTTTTACTTTTGAATTCTATATTGACACCCACACCTAGCTTGCTCCATACACATGTACACGCAACATATTTTTTCTGTGTACACTCCTCAGACAGTACTGTGTATGGTGGGTTATAGTGTCTAGTGCAATGGAATACAACAACAAGTCCTTGAACAGTGTGTTCAGATTGTGCAGAATATTGTTTTCAAACTTCCTGTAGATTCCCTGCGGGTAGTATTAAACATTCAGTACAGTGATCTACAGCTGAGAGGCACCCTATTTCTGTGCCTTATCCGTCTTAGCTGCAGTAATGTTTTAGTTTACATAGTTGTTAGGTTTAGTACTTAAGACATCTCAGCGGATAACTAGGTTCATGGTGAGGGTAGTGTTAGGCCTACGCTCGTATTGTTCTGTACTGTTCTCAATTATTTTAAACCCTTCTGGAAGCCCATCTACCCTAGGGCAGAGGGGAAGTTTCAAAGGCCATAGGCAAAGAGGGAATCTGGGCCCTTTTCTTCTTTTCATACTTTATTGGGGAGAGGCCTCCTTGAGAGAGATTTCACTTTTAACCCCTCTAGTGCAGAGCCTATGTTGACCTTACGGTCACCAAAATTGTAATGGTTATGTCTTAATCTGTTACTTAAGGCTCCCGGTAATGTCATAGCAATGTTGTTATGATGTAGTTGAGTATATTCAGCAGATAGTCAATAGGCCTGTCAGCGACCCCATCTGCAAAAAGAGGCCACATGCACTTTTCAGTCACTGAATTTAGGGCCACATTGTTGCCACATGCCCCAAGTTGTCACTGCTGTCATTGGAATACATGTCCAGTCATGACCAGGGGATCCCCTTTCAGATGAGGGCCATAGACAATTGTCTAGTTAGCTAGCCTGATTGCGAAAGCCCTGCCAGGGCTATTTCGAGCTAAATAAAGCCCATTGGCAGTCCTACACACTGCTTTACTGCCCAGGCGAGGATACCCAGTCAGCCGAGCCTGATCCCGAGGAATTGCATCCAATTTCCCACGCAAACCAACATCCAAGATTGCGTCCAGATTCCGACACTTTCCCTTCTGTCTAGAGAACATACTGATTGGTCTAGCTGTGCTCTTCCCAAAACCATCCCTAAACCTAACCTGTCGCAATGTTTTACACTTGTGCCCTGACCAAAACCTTCCCTAAACCTAACCTGTCACTGTCAGTAATGCTACTCTATGTTTCTGAGTTTTAAATTTGTGTTCTCACCAAAACTTTCCCTAAACCTAACCTGTCACAGTCAGCTGCATGACCACTGTGCATGTGTGTCAAAGGGAATGCATCGTTATCTGGATGCAATTTCAGTTTTTGGTTTGCGTGAGAAAATAGATGCAATTCCTTCGAGATCATGTACTTTAGGTCGGCCAGTGACTGAGAGCTGATTACGGCTGACCCTCATTACTGACACTTGCTGCACTCGTTAAGAGCCATTTGAGGCCAGAGAGTCAAACCCGTCTCACCTGACGTGGCAGACGTGAAGCAGAATGTGTCGAAATGGTCTTTGATCCTGTGCCGGGGGCCATAGCTCCGGATGCCGGGCAGGAGGTCACCTCCGCAGGCTGCACGAGGATGAAGGATCGGATAATGAACGGTCCCGTCATTCAGCCAGCCAGCATTGCACCAGTCCAGCCCATCAGTCCAAGCTGCCCCAGTGTGAGAAAGCAAAAACAAAGTTCATCCTCAAATCAAGGCCTTCATAAAGTTCAAGAATTTCAGATTTCTTCTGGATTTTTTTTTTATGTGGTTCACCTTTGAAAAGTTGCTTGTATGTTGCCATGATAGCGTCCTGCTCTGCACATGCAGCCTTGGCTTGGGCAAAGTTCATCTTGTAGCGACCGTGCCTGCCGTATGGAAACACAATTCCTGCAATTCAAAGAAAGAATTTGGTCTGTTAGCACAAAATTAAAAGTAAGTGATAAAGACCTTTTATAATAATAATTAGAAATACCCTCAGAGAGTTACCTACGCCAAGGAAGCTGTTTGATAGAACATGTGACTATGTTACTCCCTAAGTCTTTCTACCTTGTGTTTGTGGAGTTAGAAACCGGAATGTCAATTCTCCCCATCCCTCGACAGAGAAACATTCCTAGATTCAGATCATGATTTGGATCACCACCAAAATTGAATCACTTGTTCCTTTTGTCATTTCCAACAACTCCACAAAATTTAATCAAAATCCGGTCATAACTTTTTGAGTTATCCTGCTGACAGACAGATAGACAGACATACAGACAAACAAACAGATAGACAAACCAACACGACCAAAAACATAACCTCTTTGGCAGAGGTAAAAAAAATAAACCTTTGCAAGGCCTTTCTTAAAAATCGATATGCACTAAAATGTATAATGGAAGTTACTGGACTGTTAACATGTCAATGAAGCAATTCGGCAGTGTAGGCCTACAACTGCAGGAAAAGCTGCATCAGCAGCGAAATAATTCTGTTCCAACCCCAGGCAAACACAGTTGCCATTTAAAGTTGGAAATAAGTTGATTTTACACCTCTCCTTGAGTTAAATGATTGAGTTTGACCTTTTTCCCGTACTTTCTACCATTCTATGAATATGGCGGTGCAAATTTTACCTCTCAGCTAGCAGTTAACATTGATTTCTATGAGACCAGTTAGCCGCCAGCTGGTCTCATAGGACTCAATGTTAATTGTTAGCTTGGAGGTAAAATGTGCACTGCCATACTCAGAGAATGGTGTAAAATCAGCTTATTTTCAAAAATGGGACAGTATCACTTTAAATCTGCAAAAAATAAGTGCTAAAAGTGGACTGAACACAGTATAATGTGGCCTAGACGTGGTTTGAAGAAGATGACCACTTTCATGGGCTTCAAGTTGACCAAGAAAAGTAGGTACTTGGAGGAGAATGCCAATAGCTACACTGTGCTGCAGATCGCTGGTTTGGCTGAACCTCATGCCAGGTCCCAAATCCACAAAGGATTCATTATTGCTGAGGGCAGGTTGAAGAAGACGTAAGTGAAGAGCGCAAAGTAAACAAATAAAATTGTGTGTAAATGTGATCTTTGCCCCATTGGACCACCCAGAGTGTAATGGTTGTATCCTGTAGGCTATTTAGTGTAGGACTGGGTTTGAAGAAATCCGCCCTTGCCAATGTCTAATACATGATGGTGAAACAAGCAAATTTCTTCTTTGTAAAGATTTTCAGAAGATCAGATTTTCTCAAGCAGCTAACATTTATTAATCATTTGCGAATAGATTAGATTCAGAATAAGTTCAATTCATGAAATACAGTCCTAACAACTACTAACAGTTGCTGTAACAGTACATACAGTGTTGCCAGATTGGGCGGGTGCCCGCCCAATTGGGCTACTTGGGATGAGCGTCGGCGGGCAAAAACGGGAAAAATTGGCCATTTGGCGGTTTTTTAAGCCGTTTTGGGCCCATAGAAGTCAATGTAATTTGTTGAATTTGGGCGGAATTTAGCGCATTTTGGCGGTTTTTGAGAACCTTTTGGGCGGGATTTGGTCAGACACATCTGGCAACACTGAGTACATAGGTGCAGAGGTGTAGCTTTGGCTTGGAAAGTGGTGGGGACATATATGGCAGATTCTATGCTATTTATGCAGTTAGGTTTATCTCAAAAGTGGCATGGATATGTCCCCGTCATCCACCCCTAAAATTACGCCCGTGGCTCAATGTTACTATGTAGATTGCTG
Organism: Engraulis encrasicolus; assembly: GCF_034702125.1. Lineage (NCBI taxonomy): Eukaryota > Metazoa > Chordata > Actinopteri > Clupeiformes > Engraulidae > Engraulis > Engraulis encrasicolus. The sequence goes on from NC_085861.1 coordinate 39,332,737, forward strand.
CAGTGGTGTAGTCTACTTTTTTGTGGTGGGTAATCTGGGTATACTGTATATTTGAGCATTTTTTGAAGTGGGTATACTGTATATATTTGTGCTATTCAAAATAATGGATCAATCAATTTTAAGTGGGTATACTGAAATCCCTGAAATTTAGAAGTGGGTATACTCCGTATACCTGCGTTCTACGTAGACTACACCACTGGATTGCTGTGTAGATTTTATACACTTTAGAACTGTGACTGAAATCTAAATTGTTGAAAGCCTTTATACTGGATTACATCACATTACATTGCACCTAGCAGACGATCAACACAGTACACCCACCATCAATACTCAGCGTGATCTCCACCTTCTCGTCCTCAATGCCATTGATGAGCTCACAGCGGTACTCGCCCCCGTCCCCCAGCTCCAGGTTGCTGATGCGTAGGGAGGCATCCAGAGGATGGGCGTCCCTCAATGAAGCCCTGGGCCCCAGGGCACCATAGTGTTTAAGGGCATGACCGTTGGTGATGAGCACAATGTTCTCCACGCCCTGGTGGTGAGGCTCCAGCTTGACCCATTTAATCCTGTAGTGTGGGGGCTTGGTGTGCATCACGCACGGCAGTGTGACGTTGCCTCCACGCGGGGCAGAGACCTCGGCGTACACCGGTGGTTCCACCAGGTAGTGCAGCTTTTTTTCGCCTGCAGGAGGGCAAAGGTTGGACATAGTTTCTGCAAGTCCTCCACTCTATAAATTGGATGGCCTAGTTCAGTGGTTCCCAAACGGGGGCTCGGGACCCCTATTAGGGTCGCGGACGTACTGAAGGGGGGGTCGCAGAGAAAAGGGACTTGTATTCACTTGTATGGTTTATGGATGTATTTGTTGTCTGGTGGATTTCTAGCAATATTAGTAGACACACTATTAATGGAAAATCTAGCAATTAATTGTCCATTAATATAGTTAGATTTTCCATTAATAGTTTGTCTGCTAATATTGCTAGAGATACACTGCTAAGCTAAGACTATGGTGGGTGGGGGGTTCGCGAAAATATTCTTAAAGGAACAGTCCACCCTTTATTGATTTTCACGTATTTGCTGTATTTCCAAGCATTATTCATGAGTGTGCATATCCTTTTCTTCTCAGTGTTTTCAGTACTCAGTTTTATTGGATCAGAATTATTAGCATAGCTTAGCATATCACTGGAAGTAGATGGGGAGCATTAGCATCAAGCCACAAGTAATAACAGGATGGGGTTAAATAGCTGTTTTGCACTCTGGCGAATTTTGCATTAATTTTAAAGTAGTTTATAATTACATTTGATGATGTTTTGTTTGCTCCCCATACACTTGCATTGCTAGTCTTAATTAATACCGTTAAACTAGGTAAACTAGGTAAACTAGGTGCAAGCACATGGACGAAAATGATATGCACATTCATGAATAATGCTTGGAAATACTGCAAATATGTGAAAATCAAAAATGGGTGGACTTTTCCTTTAAGTCCAAAAGGGGGTCCCCGCTGAAAATGTTTGGGAACCACTGGCCTCATTGAAGAAATGTTTTGCCAAATGCTATAAAAATCCATTCAACACATTAAGACATGGCCCCAGTAATAAACTGGTTGTTCCCAGAATAAATGGCAAAGACCAAGTTGTAATGTAGGCTATTACTAAAGACACTGTGTAATGTCATAGACGTGTAGGTTTATGATAGTGACATATTTTCAGTGAATATCACAGCGTTCCATGATGATAAAATGTGATTGAAAGATTAACACCAGGGTAAACCACACAGTGATGTGACTGATCTCAACTGAGACGCACAATAAAACATGGTCAGTTAACATTTCCTCAACAATCATCCTATTATCACATGCTTCCCCGACATATACACTTCAAGATGACACAGATACCATGCATGCACATGTCATTTTACTACAATAAATAAATTTGGCTTAGATAGGGCTATACAATATATCGATATATTTGTGATATCAATATTGCTGTCAAACAATATCACATGTCATAATATCGAGCTGATACAATATTTTTGTCATTTGTCTATACTGACAAAAGGTAGGTTACGCTAAGCGTAATATATTTCCCTCCACTTGAGCCATTGCGAGCACACTCATACAGAACACCACTGTGTGTTTCTCTATGGATGTTCAGTCATATTGCTGAAGGGAGGGAAGATTGTCAATTGTTTAGCACAATTATTTGTCTTTATACGAAATATTGTTTAAACAATGGTGATATCAATATTGACTGAATTAATCGTGAAATTTATGTTTCTCATAATCGAGCAGACCTAGGCTTAGATACAAAAGTGCATGTTAGCTTGTACCGTACCTGAGTCATCAATATGAGAGAGGGACACCGAATTTGCTGTGAAACAACTGATACTCAACACCAGGATGGCTGCCCAGTCCATGCTGACAATGCGTACACACCCTCCCTCTGAAACACAGCAGTGAGAAATGAGTAACACAGAAATGGACCTGTATGACATTTAGGCAAAATGTGAAATTCTGAAATTGTCACATGTACTGTATAAGTCTTCAGTCTTTAAAATGTAATTTATGATAGTTATTGTGTGTGTGTGTGTGTGTGTGTGTGTGTGTGTGTGTGTGTGTGTGTGTGTGTGTGTGTGTGTGTGTGTGTGTGTGTGTGTGTGTGTGTGTGTGTGTGTGTGTGTGTGTGTGTGACTGTGTGCGTGTGTGTGTGTGTGTCTGCGTGCGTGCGTGTGTCTGCGTGTGTGTGTGTGTGTGTGTCTGCGTGCGCATACGTGTGTGGGTAACGGTGAGTATAAGCACAGTACTCTTCCATACATTCCAGACTACTCAACCTGAAGAGGTCATCATATTGACAAGCAATTCGGAAAAGAGCATATTTTTGAAGGAGACAACATTTTTAGCATGCTACTCATGAACAGATATGTCAGGAATTATTGCCCAAATGACAGGCTGTTTCAAAAACAGCCTTTTCCCCTGAAGGCAGTTTCTCACTGAACTATGGAATGATCCATAACAGCCGTCAATTCATACTAACAAGGGTCATACAGGCATTTCCTTGCACTCAACAAACCTGACTGTACTGTACTTAAAGGTTTGTAAATAAAGCTGTCTTGCAATGGCATCAATGTCACGCAACAGCCCTGGTCTGTAACCGATTTTAGTCTAAGCCATTTTTAGGAAAATCCTCCAAAGCACATAAAAATATGAAATAAGTTGCCTTTAAAAGCTAGGACCCTCATTTTGCATTAGAATGAGTTCATTCAGGTCTAACATACCCACATTTTTAATCAAAAATTCAAATCTCAAGAGCCTGAATGCAGCGTATACTGTATGTCACTCCAGGCTAAAAATGGGGTAGTAGCCAGTGGATTTTTAACACTCCAACTACTTAAATGAAATGACCAATGCACTGTAATGGCATTTAAACATTGGCACACTTTCAACAGTTTCTATTACATTCACTATAGTTAATAGTTATTTCATCCACACAGCCATTCATTCACATGCAGATTCACTAGAAATAATTCAGTTCACTGTGTGGACCCTGGGGCATGAAAAAAACTAACTGACCTGGTTCAGAGGATGAGTGGCAGTTTTGGTGGGAAAAAAAATAAATTCCTCCCTCCGTTATCCAAACATAGTACCAGTCCAAGATATGGGGCTTCTGACAGATTTTGTTCACTTTCCGATCAGAAATGCGGCTCTGAACTATTTCTATCTCTATTTCCTCCAGTCTGTGGTCTCTTTGGTTTCTCTGCCTCTCTCTCTGCTGTTCCTCTCTGCTCAGCTGTCATATGTCCCAGGCACTAGGCAGGGTAAACAGCCTTTCACTGCCCGTTCTCCCAGATGTTAATGAGGATGGATGGGACAGTTTGCCATTGTCCTCCTCCGTGCCTATCCATTGCAGTGCAATATGCCCACAGCGGATGGGGATGAGGAAAAAGGAAACAAGGAACAAACGCAGCAATTAAGAATCACTAGGGCGATTAACATAGAAAATGTTAAATGATGTACTGTGTTACTATGCATTTTTTTGGGGGAAAAACTGTGGCTATGGCTGTGGCTCAGTTTTCTTTTGAGTTTATAGAAAACATTGTTTTACTATTTCGACGGCAGCTGATTGGTGACACAGAATTCTTTATGCATTCATGAATTATTAATTCCAACTACCAAGATCATTGAAGGATGTCCAAAACAATAACTTGATAATAAGATATACTGTGTGCTTTGGGTGGCTGGGGTTTAAACATAGAGGGGTTGTAGGAGGAGGGAGAGAGAGAGAAAGGATGGGGAGGTTGCTGAAGCAGTAGAACGAAAGAGGGATGAAGGGACAGGTGGAAAGAGAGAGAAAGAGATGGACGGATGAGGGAATTGCCAGAGGAAGAGAGAGAAAGATAAAGCGTGGAAGCAAGCTAATGTACAGCTTTCCGTTGTCTCACTAGAGACCCTCATTTAAATCTGCAATTAAATCTGATGTGGACTCTGGACTTTGGCACTGTGCATCTGAGGCATGGGACCAGGGAAACCGACAAGGGGGGGACAAACAGGTCTGCTGCCCCGGGCCCAGGGAGAGAGTGGACCAAGAATTAGTTCCTTATAACATTGTATGTATTGAGTGGGGGGCCCTTTCAGATGGCTTTGCCCTGGGCCCAGCCAGAACTGTCAGCGGCTCTGCATGGGACCAGTGCCAAAGTCTGCTCAGGCATTCTAGAATGCTGATCATTGAAAAGGGACCAATCAGAAAGTGTTATGACACGGAGGTCACCCATTTGTTGCTTGCGTCAGACCTGCTGGGGCCTACTGCATGCATCAATCACAAGTGGACCATCCTCTCACATTAGTGTTTCCTAAATCCTGAGTCTGAGATACTCAAAAATACAAGGGCAATTAAAGCAATTTGTGTTTTTTTTAGGCAGGCTACTTTGAAGGGTCTTGCTTGGAGGAGGAAGCAGTGGGCTGACTTACTTGAGAGCTGTGCATTCATTTGAGGGGGTGGCAGAGAGATGCATCTGAATCAGATCCTGAACCCTGTCTCTGCGACCGACTGACACCCGTAGAGCAACAAAGGCAGCAACAACGGCCGCTTTGTCATACTTCCTCTCCCCCCCCCCCCCCTCCCCACCCCCATCCCCTCTTCTCATCCGCACAGTGCCCTGTGCCCTCCAGCCCGACCCACAAACCACACAGCCCCTCCCCTCCCCCCCAAAGACAACAACAAGTGCACAAACAGAGAGCGGCGGGGGAAAAAAGGTCGCAAGGAAAAATGAAATAATGGGATTCCTCCATTTCCCCTCTGTGCCTTCTTCATTGTGCTGCTCTATCAATGGCATCCTTTCTACAGCCCCCCGTCTGCCCACAATTAGTATGCAGGATGGCAATGGCTAGGTGACAGAAAACTCTTCTCTCCCTCTCGCTCTTCATCTCTCTTTCTCTCTCTCTTGCTCTTTCTCTCTCTCACTTTCTCTCTCTGTCTCTCTCACTTTTGTTTGTCTCTGTCTCTCTCTGTGTCTGCTGCTGGTCTAGATTCTTCCCACTTGTTTCCCAACATTGAACCCGTTAAATGGAGGATGTTTACACTTGTTAAAGAAAAGAGTCAGCCAAAGGGGTTAAACATTGGACGGCTGTGAAAGATTGGAGTCATGTCTGGCTGTGTCCTTTTCCCCATGTAAATTAATCAGCTGGATAATGAGCGCTGAATTATGCTAATGTAATGTCATCACGGGCCGCACATATTAAGGCAAGTCAAAATTAGGTTTAAAAAGCCTCTCAGCCTACGGGTTGATCTAACCTTGGTGACTCGTAGTCACTATAGCTCACACAATTATTGGAATTGAGGTCAGGTCGTTTACGGGCGAGAGGGAGAGGGAGAGCACAAGGATGCAGACAGACATGTTCTGATGGGTGAAGAGGGGAAACTTATAGTCCCCCATAATCAAAACTTTCTAAAATACTGCCCAGCAGAGAGCAAAATATGTTTCAGCTGTTTAAACATAAATATATAGCCTAACTGAGTCAAGTAATATATGGTATACTTCGGCTCTTGTCAGGAATGGCTATACGGCTGTGCCTATGTCTGAACATTTGGTCTTAGAATGAAAAATGTAAAATACCTTGTAGTAAAAACGGCAAGCCACCAGGTGGAAATGGGTTGATTTGTGCAAAGTATGTACTTTTGTGGGATCTGCGCTTACATAGTCTAGACATGTACATTATTGTCTGGACATGGCTCTGCCTGTTGCGCAAAGCAATACTAGACATGATTGATAAGGAAGAGATGGTTCATGAGAGTCTAAGCTGCCATCATGTGGCTGCCATGCCCCTTCGGCAGACTAGCAGGGATTCAGAATAAATGGAGATCAAAGGGAGAGTCACACCCATATTGATAGTATGATTTAACTTGGTTTCCATATTGAACTTTTTTCGGCAATAAGAACTGGGCCTATATTTCATGTATATATTTCATGTATATTTCATGTATGCTTTATCTTGGTTTCCATATTGAACTTTTTTAGGCAATAAGAACTGGGCCTATGTTTCATGTTTGGTCCCCCTACAGGTTTGAAGGGGGATTGTCTCACAGAGCGTAGGCTACCCCAGGAAGACACTCTTTGGGTGTATTCCAATCTACAGACTTCCGTCCTCCCTTGCTCACTTGCCTGCTTGTGACCTCATGATGATGTCACTGACAACAGAAAATTAATTAAATATCCTGCAAAAGCACAATTCTCATGTCTTTTTTCATTCACAATTAGGATGGTGAATGAAAAACAGTCCTCAAAAAGTTTTTGTGGCTAGGCTGACAGCTGGGAAACTTTATTGTTTTCTCCATGGAGATGGGGCCGGGAGGGGGCCCCGGGAGGCGGGGCGAGGCCACAAGCACAAGTGGAGGAAGGGAGTGTGCATATTGAATGCACCTTATCCTCTAAATGTTGTTAGTGTGGATGCAGACCATGGAGGGCAGCAAAGTGAAGTCACAGTGCCTTTCACCAAGTTACTATTGAAATTTCAATGTTAGACTCACTTCGTGTTGCTTTAAATGGTTGTTATTTTTATATCGAACATTATAATAGCATTTTACAAGGGTATACATAAGATGCCATCATATATCTGAAGTGTCCTTAAAATGGTGTTGTCTGCTTAAAACATTTAAAAGACCATTTTAGGGAGACAGATAAATATGTAATAAATATGTCCATATGATGACAAATGTTCAGTGCATGTTATTTCCAGGTGGATGTTCCTAAGAGCATGACATGTTTTTAGCTTACGGTAAATGCACAGCTTGAACTGTATTTGTGCTTCAGGGGAAAAGTCTTGATCTGTTAAGTGGGCTGGGACTCTTTGGCATGGAGATGATAGATACCTTTCTGGAGAACTGCCCTCCTCCTCCTTCAGCCTGAGGCATCAACCAATCAGGCGACCAAGTGGGGATATGTCAAAGTCGCCCCTAACGACAATCCCGCATCGCCCAGCATGAGTTGTGACTTGCCCAAAGGACACACCAGGATCAATAAATAAAAAGGAAAACGGCTGGAAAAAAATATTTGGTTATCTTGATCAACAAGGACCTTTAAGGAGCCAGGGCTCGTTAAACAAGAACGTTTTGTTATTTATATGCTTGATGACATGATAGAGGCACTGTTTCGTCACGTGTTCTGAGAAGGGAGAGGGTAACAGTTCAAGGAGAAGTCAATCTGCCTGAGAGAACTACTGTGACAGACTGAAGTGACAGACAGAAAAAGTAGTGACATGGATGCTTTTTCAGAATATCTCTTGAACTAATGAGGATTGGTTGAAGATTCACCGTTCTTGCTCAACTGCTATCAATACTGTAATGGTATGAATGTGGACATCCGGAGTGGGTACTGTAGCTCTCTTCTGGAAGGAATGTAAATGACACAATGACTCACTTTACATCCAGTGCTGTGGCAGACAGAGCAGGGGCGGAGCTATAGGGGGGACAAGCAGGGCATTTGCCCCCGCCCAGGGCCTTGCTGTACTGGTGTTGGGGGCCTTACCAGGCTGTACGGAGGGGCCCTATAAGTGGTTTGCCCTGGGGTCCTGTGTGCAATTGTTCTGCCACTGAGACGGAGCTGTACTCCATTTACTTTTGCAATGGAAAAAAAACCAACTCTAGTAAATATGGGTCTTTGGAGACAGTCGTGAAGGTTAATTTTTGAGTGTTGGATCTGTCCCTGACACCTGAGAGCCCATGTAGTATTGTTGATGCAAGGCATGGTCTTGG
>NC_085861.1:39345973-39375973 GCF_034702125.1 Engraulis encrasicolus
GCGTGGCATCTTGTCAGCTCAGTCCAATCTGGCGCGGTGGCACCCCAGGAATGACGCCACGTGCCACCTACTGACCCACAGAACTGAAGCACAGCAGCAAGCCTTCTGTAGTGGAAAACCTGGTGGAGCTGACGCAAGCCTACTATAGTCTCGTGATGCACACGGGTCCACCTGGGTAAGGATTTGCGTCAGCTGCAAATTGAATGGAATTAAAACCTCTGTGACAGGAAATAATTTGTTGATTCGTTTACAATTAAGGTTTAAAACCATCTCACATATCCACTGATGACACACACTTTCTCTTGGCTTCAACCTTCCATTGAACCCAAATCTAACCATCTTGTTGTTTACCCTGAGGTTCTCCTTGCTGTTTTTGTAACCATGTAGAGAAAAGTTGGAGCTCCAGGTTAAACTTGACAAGTACTTTCAGCACCTGAAGTGTACCGTTCCCTCACTAGAATTCCTCTTTTGCAGGCATCATCTTACTGCACTTCAGTCACAGTGGGCAAGTGAACTTCATCTGTGCTATCAGTTAAATATTTGCTAGGCCTCACGATCTGCTCTTTGACAAAAAAGAAAATTGACAGTCAAAAGAGAACTGGTACAACACTTGTACATGCTCTGAAGTCAGCAGAATGTATAGCTGGCAGGGGTGAGTAGAGCTGAATAGTCTATAGTGGGTCTGCGATGCAGAGCACAAGTCCCCCGAGAGCAGACCACCCCCTGTGGGTATGGGGTCCATATCTCTCGACGAGCATGATGGGGCTCGTCGCTGGAACGTGCAGGAATGTGTAGAGCGAGTGCATGTGTAGAGTCTCAGCACTCATCCGTTTAGCCATTTAACCCATGCAGGTTTCTTTTCTTTTCTTTTCTTTCTTTAAAGATAATGTCTATAGCTTCAGGCAGCTATTAGCATTAGCTGAGGGTTATTAACAGGGCGGAGGGGGCGAGTTTTGGCTCATGCCCCCAGTGTACGGCTATTTCTTCCTGCGTGCTTGCGTCAGTGACTGACCTACCTACCTGGTGGTTGATGAACTCAGATTGACCAGTATGAGGCAACCATTGAACCATTTTCTTTAAACCAGTTATGGTGTTGGGTTTGTGCACAGGGCAATAGATAGTTGATTGTCGAAAGGTCTCATGCTTCAGAGACAAGACTATAACGAAAGTTCATAATGGTGTAAATTGGCCATGCTAAACTGCTTATCTGCTGCATATTTCTCAACGTTTCTCGCTGAGAGTCTCTGGTGGAATCTTTAATTAATATTTTATAGCAGAACTATGGATCTGGATGAAGCAATGTATTTCAACAGTGTAAGCACTTTTTGGTTAAAAAAATAAATAGAAAGACTTGATTTCCATTGCATTGTTTGCCACCTTGACATAGCAAGTCCATCTTCACCTTCTGTGTTTTCTTAGCAGGCCAGCACAGGCTCTGTGTCTCTCCCCGTAGGCTTGTTTCACCTGGAGCCAGCCAGACACCTGCGATGAAGATCTACAGACAGACAACTCATGCATACAATGTATCTGACGCCTCTGATCTGAAGTGTCAATAGTTGACATTCCGGAAGCCATAAACAGCATTTTTCTGTAACTCCAACAACTCCAAAGCATACCCACCCCCATTCCCAACACCCACACTCACCCACGCCCACATTCTCTCCTGAGGACGGAGAGCCAGTGAGTGAAGATCGTTACATTCTGATCAAACGTGCTGATTAGGTGGGTGGTGATCATGGGGGCTGCCAGACTGGATCCTGAGCTGGTTCCCCTAGCCAGGCTAAAGCACACATGCTCATGAAACTGTCTTCATTCTTTCTTTTTTTGCTATCATCATGGGGACAGTAATGCCTTGTCCACACTAAGAGCGACCTACGCTGCCTGGTAGCGGAGGTAACAGAAGAAGTTTCGCCTTGAATTCGCTGTATTCGGTCTAGACGTGACATCGACAGGTTTTATTTAGCTAATCACATAACGACTCTGGCTTGACAGCCTGGGACATTCAGAGTTATGAGCATTCCAATTGGTTTGCACCAAACCGCGTCATAGCTCTCAATCATAATATTTCGTGACTTTTTATCGTTAAAATTCGCTCTCGCTCAGTTCGCTTTGCTCCCAGCGAATTTGCTCTGGTCGCGCTGGTTGCATAGAGAAACGATGACTTCAGTCAGAGATTCTTTAAGTATAGAGATATGCCAACATAATAGGTTTCTATGGGTACCTAATGTGACCAGGTTCCGGTCTGCCTAAAGGGGCGTGTCATAATACTCCTAGCATTGAATAGAACAGTCCTCAGGTCTGCCAAGGTCTGCCTAAAGGGGGATTTCCCCCCCAATAATAGAACCCGGAAACAATGGGCCAATGGAACCTCTCTCTCTCTACTCTCTCTGCTTCCGTCACTCAGTTAGCATAGGTCGCTCTTGGTGTGAACAAGGCATATGGATCATGACAGGAAGAGAGTGGAGGAGAGAGATAGGGGATGGGAAATACACCAGGCCGAACATCCCACCCAACCCCCCGAACACACACACACATACACACGCACACGCACACGCACACGCACACACGCACACACACACACACACACACACACACACACACACACACACACACACACACACACACACACACACACACACACACACACACACACACACACACACACATTCCGACTGATGGAGGTTTGCATTCTCTAAGAACGTTTGAATATACTGTATAAATATTGCATATTGGATTTAGGCCATACATTTAAACAAAAAATAAACATGTGCTAGTCTTTTTCTATACTGTATAAACAGCAGTTCACTACTACTGTGGTGGGTGGATGGTGTAAGGTGGTTCTAATAGGTGCATTACATGGCTTCTTGTTTGTCCAAACCCTGCATCATTGAGTGTAACAGATAATAAGACAAACACGCCAGTGGGAACAACCTGAAGCATTTTTAAAACGCTCATATATTTTGAATTTTGAGATGTATGGCAGTTTGCAAATATTTTTTAAAGTGGCTAAGCCAGACACAAACCACCAAGTATCGTAACTCACTGATTAGGCAATTGAGAAGTGATTATGTCATCATAAATCCTTGAGAGTGTACATGTTTCCACACGCATGTGTGTGTGTGTGTGTGTGTGTGTGTGTGTGTGTGTGTGTGTGTGTGTGTGTGTGTGTGTGTGTGTGTGTGTCTGTGTGTGTGTGTGTGTGTGTGTGTGTGTGTGTGTGTGTGTGTGTGTGTGTGTGTGTCTGTGTGTCTGTGTGTCTGTGTGTGTGTGTGTGCGTGTGTGTGTGTGACAGAGAGAGAGAGAGAGAGAGAGAGAGAGAGAGAGAGAGAGAGAGAGAGAGAGAGAGAGAGATGGGTGTGTAAGTTGACTACATTTGTCAGAGCTACCAAATTCCAAATACTTAACTCCATGAGCAGCCTCTGTGTGTGGTCCAGAATAGTTAATGTACTCATGGGTGTTGAAGCTACTATTCCAATTATTATTGAATCTCTTCTATAAGAAATGTAATTAGTGCATTGTTGTGCGTGCGTGCGTGCGTGCGTGCGTGCGTGCGTGCGTGCGTGCGTGCGTGCATGTGTGTGTGTTTTCTGTGAGTGCATACAAGAGAAGAATAGAATTGGGAAAGACAGAGGTGGGAAGCAAAGCGATAAATAGCAGTGCACAGTAGTTTAACTAATAAGGCGTTATATTAATTACACTCTTCTACTGTACATTTCCAAACATTGACAGACAGTAATTTGTTTCACATCCACCTCATGTCCAAAAAGGTAAAAAGGTAATAAGGGGAGGAGCCATGGTAGTAAGTCCACGATTGGGTGACCTGCTGCAGCAAAGTGGGCGTGAGAGAGAGAGAGAGAGAGAGTGTGATTGTGAAAGGCAAGAGGGAGAGAAAAAAAACCTCCACAACAATTAAAACTCCTGTGTCAGCTCGGCTGGCTCCTCACATACTCTCACACACACAACCTGTGAGGAGTTTGTCTTCTTCACTGTGTAGGACGCACCCCACTGCACTCTCCAGTCAAGTCCTGGGCTGTGCAGCTGGCCAGGAGAGATTGAGAGAGTGAGAGAGGAAGAGAGAGAGAGGGCTGGCAGGGGACTGAGATAGTGAGAGAAAGAGAAAGAAAGACAGACTAAAAGTGCAGGCTGCAAGGTGAGAGAGACCAGATCCGACACCATGTCTGACACGAGCATGAAGATCAAGCTGCCGGTGGCCTGTTTCCTGGTGCAGATCATCCTCATCATCCTCTTCGGCGTGCTGGTGGAGTACGACGTCAACACGGACGCCAAGCAGTGGCACGAAGAGATCGCCAACGGATCCAGCAACTACCAAAACGAGTTCTACTACCGCTACCCCAGTAAGTCGCAATACCCCAACCCCAGTATGCTCTTACCTCTACCTCAGTAAGTGACTACCACTACTCCCAGTAAGTTACTTACCTTTGCCTCAGTAAATGACTACCACTACCACAGACAGTTATGTATCTTCTTCACATCAACATTACTAATACTATCCAAGTAAGTTACTAGTGTTACTACCACTGTCTTAATAAGTTACTAACTCTGCCTCAATAAGTGATTATCGCTATCCCAATAAGTTACTAACTGTAGTCCAATGAGTGGTACCTGAGTTAGGTGCTACCTTGTCCTGTACTACCTCTTACCTGGCAACAGGTGTATGTGGAACAGGTGTGAAGAATGACTATAATGTCACTTTCCCAAGTTTTGTTATTTGTAAGGTGGTGAGGTCAGGTGGCATAGGTTGATGCGTGTTTTTATGTGTGCGGAGGAGACAATGATACACTTGCAGACTATTCACATGTGTGGTGCAGTGCAGCTGTTGCATGCATGTGTCCCTCCCTGTGACTGCCGGAGGGCAAAAATGCAGAACTGAAAAATTTGGGGTTAACCTTTTGCAACTGGGTGTGTGGTTTTCATATACTGTGGTACAGCTGTGCATAAATAGCGTCAAAGTCTATTTGAATTCACAGATATGCACTTGTAAATGAATTCTCCTCCATACAGTCATGATTACAGATTTTCAATCAGCATTTGCATTTACTGTGTGCAGTAGGAAAGCCTGTGGGTGTAACTCCAATCCTCATTTCGATATTAGAGGGTTTCTCCAACATTGCCATATTGTGCTCTCTGAACCAACACACTGTCACCATGCCATGTTTTGCGGTCCAACTTTGTCTGTGCAGTTTGCCTTTGTTAGCCACACAGAAATGGCCCTGTATTTGTTCATTCTTGCATGCCTGTTTGCAAGGCCCCATTGCTGCCAAGCCAGTATGTCATCTATCTAGCGAGTCTTTATTTTTTTTACAAAACGTTTTGACAGTATGGTGTACTTTCCCCGTTTTTCCACTTGTCCTATTATTTGAATGAGAATCCACTTTGGTGTTTATTTCAGAGGCACCCCATGGATACACCTTTGACCTCCATGCAGCTGGCCTTCATTTTGATTTACTTCTTTAAAATGTTTTGCTTTCAGTCATATTTCAGAATATATACGCTATTCCAATACAGTGTGTATGTGTAAGGGACATGGCGTGTGGAGATGTGGAGTTAATGAAGTGTTTCTTAGGCACTTTCCTTGTTGTGCTCTCTCTCTCTGTGTGTGATCTGGATGTTTGACATTCTTTATATACAGTCCACAACACTCAGTGGTCAGTCTGGCGTTTGGCACACACACAGACACACGCATAAACACGCATAAACACGCGCACACACACACACACACACACACACACACACACACACACACACACACACACACACACACACACACACACACACACACACACACACACACACACACACACACACACACACACACACACACACACACACACACACACATGTGAGCGCGCACACACACGCATGCATGTTGTAAGTACCACACACGCGCATGTGCGCACACACGCCTTTCTTTGTCTGCCTCTGTCTGTCCGTCTGTGTTTCTTGCTCTCTCTCTCACAGCTCTTTCAGATACTGCCTCTTCTTGCAGTTCCACCTTAAAGGTGCACTGTGTAATATTTTTAGCTATTGATTTCCAGAATTCATGCTGCCCATTTACAAATGTCACCTATTTGATGAATACTGACCAAAATAGGTGTAGCTGCAAAACTTACTGTACTAAGTATTCGTTTTTTACTTAGTAAATATTCAGGAAAATATCAAATTTGGTCAAAATACCTTTTTCTGGCTACCATCCTATAAAGTGCACCTTTAAAGCCATCCACTCTAGCTGTGAGAGGAGGAGTTTAAGATTGACGCTGTCAGTCTGTGGGCTTGGTCTGGGAATGTGAATCACCTGTGTGAATCTCTACCTGTCAGTGCATACATACACCCCCCCCCCCCTCTCGCACGCACGCACGCACGCACGCACGCACGCACGCACGCACGCACGCACGCACGCACACACACACACACACACACACACACACACACACACACACACACACACACACACAAGAGGCAATCTTGCTGGTGAAGCAGCTGGACTGAGACATTGAGATTCTTGGGGGAACATGTCTCACTTGCATGCTCACTCACTCACTCACTCACTCACTCACTCACTCACAAGATTTGAAATGTGAGAATGGGGGTTAGGAATGTGCTCGAGTTAAGAAGAGAGATGGAGAAGGAGATAACAAGTTAAAGAGATAGAGAGAAGTAGAGAAATGCCCTGATGTGGTTTTTGTGATTCAAAGCAGACAAAAATATTCCCGTGGGAATATCGGCAGGTACTGTAAGACACACATTACCTCAGGGCACAAACAGAAATAAGAAACCGATATTGCTGTTATTTTTACCTTCAAGGTGAGGGCCGTAAAAAGCAATCCGTCGCCTTCTTAGGTATGGTCTATTAATCTTTAACCGTCCATTTCACATTGTGAAAAAACAGTGAAGTTTAGAGTGAAACGATACGTGAAGGTGAGGAGATGAGGAAATTAACACTCGGCTACCTTGAGCCCTGTTCGCCACAGTTTCACAGAAGCACAATTGGCATAACTAATAATTGTGCCATTGATGATGATCCCTACTGGAGATGCACTGTCCTGTGCAGGCTCGCCAACAGAGGGGTATGTTGTCCAGGGCCCAGGGGGATAGGGGGCCCAGAATTGTGCCCTCATTACATTGTATGTATTGGGTAGGGGGCCCTTTCAATTTACTTTGTCCTGGGCCCAGCTAAAGCTATCAGCGGCCCTGGTCCTGTGAGATATTATGGCATGTTGTTTACGTCTTAATGTGCATTTCTGTCAGAACCATTTCAGTCAAGAAACACAAGACAAGAATATAAATGAATTTCTTTTATTGAAATTGTGAATTACATTTGGCGGTATAGCTCTGTTCGGAGGAACCCCCCTATTTCCATGAGCAGCATGGAAAAGCATTTAGTCAGGCAGGCAGCAGCAGTTTAGGGAATTCTCACCCCAGCAGGACAGGGCGAGAGATAACCCCCCATGAACAGAGCCAAGCGACGTGACAAGAGAACATGTCACATCATACACGACAAGGTGGAGCAGGGGAGGTGGTGGGTAGCAAAAACCAAAGAAACTCAAGAGAAAGAACAATCTCTTGGCGGGGAATGCATTGGCCACGGTGTAGTACGGGGGCGTTGCCTGAGGACACGAGTGGATGGAAAATTAACTCCCTTGCGCATGGTCATTGGTCAGTGGGTGCGATGGATGCCATTTTCGTACTCCCTTGCACATGGTCAATGGGGGCGACACCATGATGGATAATTTGTGGCCAAGTAACGGCAGCTGTTGGTCAGCAGTAATTGCTGGGGGTAATTAAGGACAGCTGACAGACATTCACGCTGTCCTATGACCTGTTGCTAGTGAATAACATTTCCGTACTCCCCTCGCCATCATTTCCTACTACGCTGTTATGACGTAAGTAAGCCCTCTTGTCTCAAGCCTCTTTGGCAAAAACCGAGCAGCATACAGTTGAGAGGAAGTGGATAGAATTTAAAAGGCGTGCCGAAGCCGTGTGGCCAATCGCTAGGGAAGAAAGATTATCAGCTGAGGGAATGCACCTGGATCAATTAGGAATTAATTAGATGAAGGGGAGGGCGGCAAGCTTCTTGACTACCATGGCCTGGCCAGAACTGACGTTAGTACTTTAATTTATTGCACTGCGATCTGCTAAAGACCAGATGTTGAACCAACTGCAAGACGCAACACACTTAATTGGCACAGTATGGAGCATGAGGGTGGCCCGAGATTTCTGTGTGCATATTTCATTCAGATGCATCTTGATATCCTACAGTAATGCGGTGTAAAATCTGGTTTTGATATGGCCGAGAGTAAAAACTGCATGTTGACACTTTGCACAAAATAAATCACACATGAGGCATCTGGGAGAATAGCACATTGCTGGATGCCATTTTTTAATTTGAAGAGCTGTTATGTAAAATACTTCACTGTGTTATGTAAACCAAAAGTTTCACTCTGACAGCCCATTTGCCAGTAGGCCCACTTTTAAACAAGAATGAGTGTGAATGTGTATGTTTGGAAGTAAAAGTGTTTGTTTGTTTGTTTGTTTGTAAGTGTCTTTGTGCATTTCTGTGTACGTACAGTACACATGTACATGCACTTGCAGATGTGCGTGTGCGTGTGTGTGTGTGTGTGTGTGTGTGTGTGTGTGTGTGTGTGTGTGTGCGTGGGCGTGCGTGCGTGTGTGTGTGTGTGTGTGTGTGTGTGTGTGTGTGTGTGCGTGCGTGCGTGCGTGCGTGCGTGTGTGTGTGTGTGTGTGTGTGTGTGTGTGTGTGCGTGTGTGTGTGTGTGTGTGTGTCTGTCTCAGTCAGTTTGTCCTTGCTGTGCAGCATCTTGCCCAAAAGCTACCGTATCTGGGCCAGTTTGCCCTCAGGGACTCCGGTGGCTTCTATGGCCCTCCGCTGCCAAACGCCAGTCTCCTGGCAACTACACAGACAGCGTTTGTCCCCGGCTGTGTGGGGACAGCCAGCCCAGCACACAAAGATCCGACAATCAAAGCGAGGTGCAAGCCGGCAACCTTGCCTGACCTTTTTTCCCCCCGACAGAGCGCTTCCAAACCTCCCAGAGTCCCATTGTGACTTTTCAAACCCAGAATGCAGTAGGTGTGGCATTCCCTCTGAGTTAGCGCGTTTGAGAGAGCATATCTCTCCAGGAATGCATTTCGTTAAATGATTAAGTATCTACGCTAAGGGGTTACAAGACGAGTCGAGACGAGAAGTCAATGTTGAAGAGCCTTTATGGACTCTCTCAATGGCAACATTTATTGGAGTTAAAACTGCCACATTGCTAAGCTGATGAGCGAATGCCTATCAGGTGCTCTGCTTAATACCTGCACACAGTCCTGAAGACCTACCGTGATCTTATTCTCAGATCTGCTCTTTTCTATTCATTAGTATATATTGGACTTTTTAGGCCTTTATTGTGACAGGACAGTGTAAGAGGAAACAGGACATGAGTGGGAGAGAGAACTGATGTATGGCTTTGAAATGACCCTGGCCAGATACAGTTGAGATTCCCCTTTGGCATCTAGCCTGTATATAGTATGTTTGCATTAGCGCGTACCACCACAGCACCCGCAGCTCTGAGACGGTTGACTGTTGCTTCGACATGCCGCTTTGAGCATAGAACCTGTTCTTTGCCAGGTGTTTTTTAACCACGGTGTACTTTGAGATATCACATCTTTTTGTTTTGCATTTTACAGAACTGTCCTCTTTAAGTGCACGGTTAGGTATTGTCTCTGCCTTGAGTGTGTGCTTAACCACAGTGAGCTGACAGGAAACTTGTGAGCCAGTGTGCAAAACAATATGCTACAGTGCTCATGCATATGAGTGGCAAACAAGGTACAGTACACACATGATCTGAAGATCGTTTTTCTCACGCTCTGTTGACTGCCCACACCACCACTACCATCACCACATTATGCATCTTAAATGCACCAGTGCTCCAGTGTCACGTTGCATAGTGCTTTAGTCACAAGTGAGTGTGACTTGTAGCATCATGCATCCACGCACGATCGTAGTTCAACTCACTGACAGTTCAGGCAGTTTGTCATCTTGTTGGAATGGTTTAGGGTTGATATGGATCGCTGATAATAAGAATGCATCTTCTGCTTGACGTGAAATACTGATAAGAAGAGGCATGCAGTCATAAATCGTGAAATGAGTGACACAAACCCCAAAATCGCTGTGACTAAGCCCAAAACATATAACGGGAGGTTAATGTTGTAACTTAAACTGCCAATCAAACAAAACAAGCTCTGTGATGGGATGTGTCTAACTGAACCCAACCTCAGCCCCTCTGACTTCCCATGACCACCCCTAATCTGATAACAATACACAGTCTCATCCCTACTCGTCAATTTCTGACTACCTTTGACCAGACTGCAATTTTTGAGGGCATACCTGCCACGACGCATGCTGACTAGGTGGCCTAAACTTAGACCTTTCCCTAACCGTAACCATCAGTGAAGTTATGCTGCCACAAGAGGGTGGCTTTGAGGCACACATCACATTTTGACTCCAACGGAATACCTTAGACGTCAAAAATTGCAGTCTGTTTAAAGGTAGTCAGAAACTGATGATTTTGGATGGTGCACTGAAGATAAGGATGCCAGTTTGGCTTGCTATAGAGTTCAGATTTGCATGCTGGGATGTTTGGCATATGAGCTTGTCATAGCAGTGGGATTCTCCATAGGGGAGATTGCTATCAGTGGCCCAGGGGTCTAGGTTGCCATCTCTGGTTGCACTTGTTTCTCTGCCTGTCCCGTGCAGAATTGATATTCCTCTCTCCTCTGCCCTCTGAATGCTTTTTCATCATGTCTGCACTCTGCACAGGCTTTCAGAACGGGCACATCATTTGTGGGTTTCAGTTCCCTGATTTGTTCCGCAGGTGTACTCATGTGTCCTTCACTGTATTCCCCAACATGTTCCACGAACTCTAAACTTTTGTGGAAACTTATTCCCGTTAAAGTTTTAGTTTTGTGACCAAATGTTTTATGTAAATACTACATACATGCATGCATATGCAGGACACAAAATCTTTCAGAAGATGATCAAAAACTTTGAAATGACTGAAAAGATTGAAAACTTTAATTCCATAATTAGATTTTTAGTTTTTAGCAGCCCAAGTCAAGTATGTACTCCAAACTCTAAAATGCACAGAAACAATGGTTTACACAAAATATTTGAGTTGAAAACTAAAACGTTTGTGTAAGTCTTACATAAAATCAGACATGTTATGTGAAAACAAATGTTATGAGAAAAAATAAAATCTTGAATGTTTTAGTAGCTGCTACTCAAAGATCTAACATGCTCCATTGACATAAATATTTCGAGAATGGTGCAAAAATCAATGCAATTAGTACTAAGCAGACAGTTAAAAATTTTAAGTAAACAAGCACAGCATTGTTTAGCTATATTGGCTCTAAGTTTTTGATTCCAAAATTAAAAGTTTTATGTTTTCCCATTTTAGAGCCCAAAAAAAATCTTGGTTGGTTTATTGATTGGTTGGTTTATACTAATGCACTAGGCTACCACCCCTCTGTTTAAACCAAATATAACATGAGCATATAACATTCCACAAACATGAACAATGCTTTATATCAAGTTTTTTTTTATTTTGTTCCATGTGGTTGACAAACAAAAACAGTAGACAATAACACAACAATCATACAATACACAACAATCTAAATCTAAATCTAAAATTTAGACCACACAGTCAACAGTCAATATATCAACCTCAACACATTAGGCAATTTAGTCATTTATTTGTTGTCCATTTCTGAATCTTTTATTAGGAGTTGGTGGCTGAAGGAGATCCATATAGCCTAACTTACAATAACATTTCTCCCAAAATAGTGTCAGACTTCACAAGTCAGTTGTTTATCCTTTGGAGTGTTGAGTAGAGCTGATGGATCATAGAGTTCTGGTGGTCCCATATCGGCTGCCTGTGGAGCATAAATAGGCCTAATAAGTTTAAGGCTTTCATGAGGACTTGTTGGATTAGGCCCCTACAGCATGATTGCTACACTGGTTTATACAGAAGTTCAATGTGCAATATGTCATCATGAAAATGCAACGCATCACTTGCAAATACACTGCAGATGTATGATACAAGAAAAAGATTTGTATGAAAGGCCTACACAGTGCTAGCCTAACTAGCAGTAGCTAACATTCTAAGCTAAGTTGCTAACAAAACATACACCCAGTGTAGCATCAAGAGCACCTAATGTCACACACAGCAACATAGTAAACTACTACACATACACACCAATACACTTTTATGGGTCTTTTCTTACCTTGAAGTGAGGTTAATAGGCACATTTTTCCATGCCAAGTTGTCAGTTGTGGTTTGATGGTCACATGGTGTTGAGTAAATCTATCCCCCATTGACAGATTCACCATTTTTAGAGAAGTTTGTATTTTATGTTACATTTTAATAAAATAGGGTTTCTATGGTTCTGACATGGATGGGTTCTTCTTTACACAAAGCAGAAGCTGGTAAACAATTAAAAAAACAACTAAAACAACCAAAAAAGTGAGTGAGCCAGCCTTAGGATTCGAACTCTCAACCTCAAGATAAGGACATGCCAATATGGCTATATGCAGAGGACTATCCCCTACACCACTCAACTGCAGGTTTTGTATTGGTAGAAAGTTAGCCCTGTTTGTTAGAAAGTATTGGACTTACTCATAATTAACAGTCAAATGTGTTTCACACATACTTTCCACTTCAAATTCGACCAACTGACATCATACCAAAACAATGATGTTTGAATGTGATTTTTATTTTTTTCATTTACTAACATCCTGTGCTGGGAATCGAACTTGAAACCATCATGTTTTGAGGCCAACTGCTTAAAGCGATGGTTCGGAGTAGAATCACCCTAATGCCATTTGAACCGTGACACCCATCCACCTTTACACCCGAAGTGTTTTCTGCCGCAGACTTACATCAACAGAGTTGCCGTGTTATTCGATGTTTATTCCGGTTAGCTTGACTCAAGCGCATATGGATACTGGGCACCGTCTCCAAACTTTCCCCACAAAAATAACATGTCATTACACCAAACTTCTGCAGTAGCACAAATATGGTCTGTACTCACGAAACGAAGCATTTGGAAGTTTGGAAATAGTCCAGTTTAGTATTATCAACACAAGCCAAGCTGAATAGCTTCTCTGCTGCTAAAGCTGTGCCAACGTTACTTCCGTCATATGAGACAAGCCCGTAAAAGTCTTCAACAAACTTCCAGACGAGAGTGTTAAAAAAGTTTTCACTGAATTGTGATTAAGGCTTATATTTTCAAGGCAATACTTAAAAGATATTTCAAATCTTACCTACTATCAATTAGACAATGATTTTCGTTATCAATACTGATGCTGAATTCACTTTTCATTGTGCATATTATGAGCTTCGTTGAGGACTCTTACATGCTTGTCTTAGATGACGGAAGTAACGTTGGCGCAGCTTTAGCAGCAGAGAAGCTATTCGGCTTGTGTTGATGATAATAAACTCCTGGACTATTTCCAAACTTCCAAATGCTTCGTTTCGTGAGTACAGACCATATTTGTGCTACTGCAGAAGTTTGGTGTCATGACATGTTATTTTTGTGGGGAAAGTTTGGAGACGGTGCCCAGTATCCATATGCGCTTGAGTCAAGCTAACCGGAATAAACATCGAATAACACGGCAACTCTGTTGATGTAAGCCTGCGGCAGAAAACACTTCGGGTGTAAAGGTGGATGGGTGTCACGGTTCAAATGGCATTAGGGTGATTCTACTCCGAACCATCGCTTTAACTGCTAGCATGACTGCCCAAGCCCAACACACTGACATCCATAGTCTCATATCTCAGATACTGTATAGTTCCAATTGACATGATTTAAAGAATTTGTAACTTTCACAGTTTCGAGAGAAATAAACAATAAATATCTACTTGAGTGTTTTTTATTGGTAATACAGGATTCAAACCTGCAATCCTCTGATCTTGTGGCCATTCCCCTATCCAGACCACAGCAACTCAAACATTGTCTTGCTTTACCGAAGCCTTTTTCTTTTGTAATTTCGCTCAAAACTAAATGTGAAAAATATTGCTAATTAAAGCTGGAGTCATGGGTCTGGTGGCCATCTGAACATTTTCATACCATGTTCTAGGAAGTAGGTAAGGTTATCTCCATGTTGGGGATTGAACTTGTAACCTTTGAGGTTGAAGACCAGCTGTTTAACCACTACTCCATGGTCGCCTCAGCTGTTGTCAAGACATCTAACCACTCATATGCCAGATAGAGTTCCAATTTACAAACTCAAAGACATTGTGTTAGGATGTCAGTTGTACTTAAAAACACAATGCCAACCAGAGTTAATTTATTGGTACCTGAAAACCTGTTGAGAACACCTAAAATGTGTATGTCATCTGGACATTTTTGCTATATTGAGTACTACAGCGTAAACTTTTCTAGTTTATTGTACTGTTGGGGAATACAGTGTTGTGGCCTTGTGCAGAGCCAATGCAAAGGTTTTGGAGGCCCCAAGCATAACTGGTCAGCAGACCCCCCTCATAATTAAATAACAATAATAATAATATACAAAGATATGTTTTGTAATGTAATTCAATATTTGTCTCATGAGGTTTTTTGGTCAATCTCAATTTAAGAGGCCCCAATTTTTGGGGAAAAGTGGTTGGTGCCCCAAGCACTGGTTTGTGCCCTCTGCGTACTCTGCTTATGTCTAGCGTCGGCCCTGGCATCTGTAGCATCTGTCCACCTCACCCTCTCCTCTATCCTCCTTAGGCTTCAGGTGGTTGAGGAGCCGTTCAGCAACCAGAAGGTTGCAGGTTCCAGTCCTGCTCTACCTGACCCCATCAATGTATACTTGAGCAAGACGCTTAACCCCAAGTTCTTCCTGGTGGCAGGGTGGTACCCTACATGGCAGCCACTGCCACCGGTGTGTGAATGAGAGTGTGAATGGGTGAATGTGAGGCATACAATGTAAAGCGCTTTGAGTGTTCGAAGGAGTGGAAAGGCGCTTTATAGATGCAATCCATTTAGGATTTACCATTCATAATGTGTCCTTGTGTCCTCCGCAGGTTTCCAAGATGTGCATGTGATGATCTTTGTCGGCTTCGGTTTCCTGATGACCTTCCTGAAGCGCTACGGCTTCAGCAGTGTGGGCTTCAACTTCCTGATCGCGGCTCTGGCGCTGCAGTGGGCCACTCTCATGCAGGGCTTCTTCCACGGCATGCACCACGGCAAGATCCACCTCAACGTGGAGAGGTGGGCGTGCACGCGCATACACACACACAAGATGCAGATATGAACAAGCATACACATAAACACATGTAACCACATCAATCAGTGTAGGGGTTTGCATCATGGCAAGATAGACCTCAATGGGGAAAGGTAGGCATACACACAAACATGTGAGCATACACACATGCATGCATGAGCGCTTGCATACAAACAAACACACACACACGCACGCACGCATGCACGCACACACGCATGCACCCACACACACGCACACGCACACGTGTGCCACACACACACACACACACACACACGCACACACACACACAAGTGCGTGTGCACACAGAGACATGAGCATAAGGCACCATGCACCATGGCAAGATACAGAACACCTCAGCGTTGAGAGGTAGGCATACACGCACATGTCTTTGCAAACACAGACACACAGACACACGCACAGACACATCTGTGTACACTGCATGCACTGTGCCAAAATACACAGGAGAGGTGAACAAACATGCACAGAAGTGCATACACACACATTCTTGCACACAAACACACACATGTATGCACACCCAGTCACACACACACATACATGCACGCACAAACACACACACACACGCACACGAACACACACACACACACACACACACACACAGACACACAGACACACACACAGACACACACACACACACACACACACACATGAACACACACATGAACACGAACACGAACACACACACACAAACACACACACACACACACACACACACACACACACACACACACACACACACACACACACACACACACACACACACACACACACACACACACACACACACACACACACACACACAGACGCAAATGTTTCCCCACCACTAATTCCCCACACTGTCTCGTTTTTTTCATCCAGCATGATCAACGCTGACTTCTGCACTGGCTCGGTGCTCATCTCCTTCGGAGCGGTGCTGGGGAAGACTAGCCCTGTTCAGCTGCTCGTCATGGCCCTCATCGAAGTCACTCTCTTCGCCGTCAACGAGTTCATCCTCCTTGGGCCACTGGGGGTGAGTTATTACCTCATACTGTATATGAGTCGTATCAGATATTCTTTAAGTATATAGAGATATGCCATTGTGATAGGTTGCTATGGGCACCTAACATGACCAGGTTCCGGTCTGCCTAAAAAGGCGTGTCATAATACTCCTAGCATTGAATAGAACAGTCCTTAGGTCTGCTTAAAGGGGGATTTCACCCACCTCCACCTTGCAATAATAGAACCTGGAAACAATGGGCCAATGGAACCTCTCTCTCTACTCTCTCTGGTTGTATGGCATGCAGTACTGTGCGTACGTACAGGTGGCTGGATATTGACAGACAAAGACACAGACACAGACACAGACACAGACACATTTACCTGAGATGTCCGCTTTTTAAAAATAATAACAATAACTAAGCACAGAGAGTTGCCTCAAAAAGAATGATAAAAGAAAAGGCAAAAAAAAGTGCACCTGGCAAACTTGGAAAGTTTGCGACCAGGTCTGACCATGACTCATTTGAACATGAATGAATGAATGAATGAATGAATGAATGAATGAATGAATGAATGAATGAATGAATGAATGAATGAATGAATGAATGAATGAATGAATGAATGAAGGAATGAATGAATGAGTGATCCAAGTATCCAATTATCCAATCAGCCACATGACCAATGAATGTATGGCTCCTTCTGCAGGCCAGGGATGCTGGAGGCTCCATGACTATCCACACGTTTGGTGCCTACTTCGGCCTGGTGGTGGCCCGCGTTCTCTACCGGCCAAACCTGGACAAGAGCAAGCACAAAAACGGCTCCGTCTACCACTCTGATATCTTTGCCATGATTGGTGAGCAACATCATTATATGTTTCACTCTTGGTAGAAGGTATAGGCCTTGATATGCTTACAAATGAATTCATTTGACAATACACAATGAGTCCACAACAATCAGCTCAGGTTTACAATTGACTTTCGTGAAAAGAGAGAGAGAGAGAGAGATTGATATGCCTAGAGAACATGCTGTTTGCTCGGCCTCTGTACCCTCTCTGTCTCTTCTGTCCTCTTCGGCCGTTTTGAAAGAGGAACACAAAAAGGGAAAATAGCAGGGGTCACAGAGGTCAGTGGACAGAACAACTCCTCTATGCTTCTTATCAGAGTAAACCTTGAAGATGTATCCTCCTAGTCACATAGTTCACTGGCGAAAACTTCAAAAGGAAAAGATCATACCAATACAAATGAAACAAAGTCTTTGCTACAGATTATTACTGTTACAAAATGCAAGAGCATGTTTTAACAGACACACCACAGGGTGAAGTTAAACACCAGAACTCCCTTGAGAGCGCGTCCTGACATGAACTGTATTGGGAGGACTCTGATGAAGACGCAAATAAGAAATAACAGAAAATAGACATCCGTGTGGTACTAGATTTTTCCCCTTTCAATTCATGATCTGTATTGGTTTTGTGTGCATAGTCGGTGATAAGCCATTGCACTCATTACGTACTTACAGTGGATCTGCCTGGCATTGAGATTGCTACCAAAGCCAATAGAGTACACGTGTGCAGAAAATATCCATCTGCATTGTGTAAAGACCTAAGAAAGCTGTCATTCCGGTTTCAATACAGCTGTTATTTAGTTACATTAGAGACACACCCTCACATTTCTTAGAAGTAATTGATGATACCGTAAATTTGGCTTCTGTTGCGTTATGTGAGCATGAGGCAACATGTTTCATGACCTTATCTAAGGATCCTCCATACTGATGGCTCATTCATGCAGGTGGTTTACAGGAAAGACCCTTTAGATTTTTGTATTAGTCTCAGCAGTTCTACAACTGAATGGTACTGTACACTTGAATCGGCTTTGCTTTGATTTTGATTTGGGCTACTACTGTCCGCTTGGAGGAGCAGGCTGCTTAGGCACTCCTATAAAAAAACGCTTTAATATCAATGCTAGCTCAGGTTTGAACTTACACAATTAAAAACCCAGAAAACCTTATGTTTAATATTTTGTATATTTTGTAGATTTAGAAGAGTGCCTTATCATCCTGCTTGTTTTTGACGCCTTCTCAGCCAAAGAGCACCTTCAAACCTGTTTTACTTCTTGACCGCTGTAGCCCTCCAGCCCTCATTCTCTGCTAAATTGTGAATATTTGTCATGTCGTGTGTCCCCATAGGTACCATCTACCTGTGGATGTTCTGGCCCAGCTTCAACTCTGCCATCACGGCCCACGGAGACGACCAGCACCGCACCGTCATGAACACCTACTACTCCCTGGCTGCCTGCACGCTGGCCACCTACGGCATGTCGGCCATGGTCTGCCACGAGGGCAAACTGGACATGGTGAGTACAGGGCTGGTACATGCTTTATGTCTCTGTCTCTGTCTCTGTCTCTGTCTCTGTCTCTGTCTCTGTCTCTGTCTCTGTCTCTGTCTCTGTCTCTGTCTCTGTCTTTCTGTCTCCCTCTCTCTGTCTGTCTGTCTCTGTCTGTCTGTCTTTCTCCCTCTTTCTCTCTCTCTCTCTCTCTCTCTCTCTCTCTCGCTCTCTCTCTCTCTCTCTCTCTCTCTCTCTCTCTCTCTCTCTGTCTCTCTGTCTGTCTCTGTCTCCCTGTCTCTCTCTCCGTCTCTGTGTTTGTCTGTCTGTCTGTCTGTCTGTCTGTCTGTCTGTCTGTCTGTCTGTCTGTCTCTCTCTCTCTCTCTCTCTCTCTCTCTCTCTCTCTCTCTCTCTTTCTCTCTCTCGCTCTCACCCCCTCTCCCTCTCTCTCATTTACACATCATCAATAAGGCGAACTTACATATCAGTCTCACAGACTGTATATCATGCTTCACTATACAATGGTCAGACAATACATGAGACAAAGGTTCTTATGGAATTCTTAAGGAAATGAGTTTCTCCGAAAGCCCACCTATTATTGTCGACGACAAAGCCCAGACACTTTAAAAAAGCCATATTCCAACATGACTTAACTGGGTTTAATGCAGCCTAAGGCACGTCCACTTACCATTGTGCGTGCTGAATGATCCAGTCAATCAACTTTATGAGATTAATCATTGGAGCTTGGAGTAATTTACATGTCAAACTTTCAGCCCATCATTCATTGACACTTCTGTTCTGATCAAGTGAGCAGGTGGCTTTTAAGCAACCTGGAAGAAGTTAAGTTATAAGCAAACTTTGCATTCATTTCAGACGTCTAGCAATTAAATGAGTTGTTGAACAGGTTTCAGTGCATGGTGTGGAAGGCCTGGATTAAACCAACATTACACAGCCCATGACGGACAGATGGCAAAGCATAAGACTCAGCAGAAAAAAACAACACACCAGATATACTCATCATTACACACACCAGAGACAGACACACAATTACACACATATGATGAATACGTACACGCACGCACGCACGTACACACACACACACACACACACACACACACACGCACACGCACACGCACACGCACACGGACACGGACACGGACACACACACGCACACACACACACACACACACACACACACACACACACACACACACACACACACACACACACACACACACACACACACACACACACACATACACACACACACACTCTCACACGCACACTCACACACACACAGCTTGTGCTGAACAGTGTCGACCTCATCCTTCAAAGCACAAGACATCACAGCGCACTTGCACAGATCCCAGATGGGGCCCCATCACCGCTGGTGAAAATTACCTGAAAGGTGTGTGAGCCAGGAAAAGGGGATGCTGTTGCACTGAAATAATACAGCCGTAAAAAGCAGCAGAGAGACAGGGAGGGAGGGAGGGAAGCAGGGAGGTGCGCGTGACAGGCAGGTAGTCAGAGCTGTCACTTGGGCAGGTGGTTATGCAGGTGGAGGATGCCTTGCAGGGGAAACCTGTGGCGAGAGAGAGAGAGGGGGGAGAGAGAAGAGGACAGAAATGCAAGGCAAATGAGACTTTGACTTTTATAGATTCTGCATTATTGCTAGTTGGTAAGTGGAGTTGATTATCAACATACATAATCAATATCAGTGTCAGTTCAATGGAAATTAAACTGTACTCATCAGTACAAACGGCCTTACCAGATTAACACCAGATTATCTCACAGCTGAGATAGTCTGGTGGTTACCTATGCAATCTCTTGTGGAAATGCATGATTGTCCATGGCTGTTTATTGGGTGTTACGAATGTATCATTTGGCATATGTGTAGCCCATAGCCAATCATGTCAGTTGTATCTATTCAAACAAGCAGCAAGCTTCCGTTTGTCAAGTGGTTCACGTCTGTGATTGGCTTCCTCTCTCAGGCTCCCTTGCCTCTCCTTTGCTGTCTATTAGATTGGAATGATTCTGCAAATCAGCATGGGATTCACCAGGCTACAACTGCCCCACAATTGTCTTTGATCAAGGTCCGACCAAGGTCACCTTTAGATTCTAGTGTATTTTATTTTCCTTCTTAGTCTGTTCTCGTCTATCCTGTACACGTTCCTTATTGAGATCTTATATCAGACTTCCTTCTTTTCAGGGACAAAGCATAGTTGTTTGTGTCCAAGTGTCGAAATGCATGCGAATGGATACGAGCACACGTTAGCCAGTGAAATATTCAACAATTAAGTGTAAAAACGGAGTACAATTGAAGAGGCTTTTGACTCTGGCCTCTACTTGACCTGAGAAATGCCGGAGTTCCAGTCTGTAGCAACTGACATTTTTACAAACACGACTACGCCACATTCCACTTCAGATAGTGATCGTTGAGCATGTGAGCAGGTGATCATGTGGTGCATACATCGGAGAGGTTTGACAACATACCAGGTCACAATACTATCAGTTCTGCTATCTGCAGTAGAGTAAACCGTGATGCAACGTTGAAAAAAAAAATGCTATTCGCTTGTAAGTTCTTCGCATTGTTTTCAGGCGCTATGCTGATCATCACCTGATGAGATGCTGACATTTAAGCATGTGTGTCAGATTGCATTATTGATCACCAGGTGACGTGCAAATCACGAGGCTGCCTTTATCTTTATGTTGAAGGATGCGGTCTCCCTGCCTGCACCTCAGGGTGCAGTCACATTGTCTGAGAAGACTTCATAACTTTATCTCTCTCTTTGTTTTTTTTCTCCCTCTCTGTCTCTCTCTGTGTCTGTGTCTGCCTGTCTGTCTGTCTGTCTGTCGGTCTGTCTATCTGTCTGTCTGTCTGTTGATCTTCTGTCTGTCTGTCTGTCTGTCTGTCTGTCTGTCTGTCTGTCTGTCTTCTCTCTCTCTCTCTCTCTCTCTCTCTCTCTCTCTCTCTCTCTCTCTCTCTCTCTCTCTCTCTCTCTCTCTCTCTCTCTCTCTCTCTCTCTCTCTCGTCTCCAGGTGCACATCCAGAATGCTGCTCTGGCTGGAGGCGTTGCCGTGGGGACGGCTGGGGAGATGATGCTGACTCCCTATGGCTCCATGATCGTGGGCTTCCTGGCAGGAGTCATCTCGGTGCTCGGATACGCCTTCATTACAGTAAGATAGCAACACACACACACACACACACACACACACACACAGGGGCAGGGGCAGGGGCGCCCCTAAAAATGTTGGGTCCCTTGAAAGATTCAAATTTTGCGCCCCCAAAATGACAAATTATATCATCAGCATCCTTCCAGAGGCCCCTGTCAGTGCTTGAGCCCTTACAATCTGTAACTCCACCCCCCACCCCAGGTCAGGTTTGGGAGGGTGCCATAGGCTATCAGCTATTGGTACACAAAAATGCATCTAAAAAGACATAAAAATCAGAATCAGACAAACAAAACATAAAAAATACCTCAAAGGAGTAAAGGAGGGTCCCGAGGCAACACTGCTAAAAACTTCAACTCCTTTGAAGTGTTGATGCCCTTTTCCCTTGAAGAGCACCTGCAATACATTCAAGTACACAGTAATACAGTCAATCTCCTATCTCTTTTTCTTCAGAATGAAAAATACATTCCATGGACACAGACACACAGACACAGAGAAACACATGTTCACACACACACACACACACACACACACACACACACACACACACACACACACACACACACGCACACACACACACACACACACACACACACACACACACACACACACACACACACACAGACACACACACACACACACACACACACACACACACACACACACACACACACACACACACACACACACACACACACACACACACACACACAGAGAGACAAACATAAGTCATCATGTCTTCCTCTTGTGTTCTCAGCCCGCTCTGGAGTCGAAGCTGAAGGTCCAAGACACGTGTGGAGTCCACAACCTGCATGGGATGCCCGGTGTGCTGGGAGCCATAGTGGGGGCCATCACCGCCTCCACAGCCACCAGGGAGATCTACGGCGGCGGGTGAGGAAGTGGATTTAGCCTGGTGCAACAGCTGCTTTCATTTACATAGCTGTGTGGAGACTGCCTTAAAGGTGCACTGTGTAATATTTTACTACTTAATTTCCAGAATTCATGCTGGCCATTCACAAGTATTACTTTTTAAACAAATACTTGCCACCACCATCATATTCAATTCAATATTCAGATTGAATATGACTGAGAAAATGGCACTTTTCATACACAAAAAGATCTCCTCCATGGTCCGCCATTTTTAATTTCCAGAAACAGATAGTTTTAGCTGCAAAACTTGCTGTGCTTACTCATACTG
Organism: Engraulis encrasicolus; assembly: GCF_034702125.1. NCBI lineage: Eukaryota > Metazoa > Chordata > Actinopteri > Clupeiformes > Engraulidae > Engraulis > Engraulis encrasicolus. The sequence continues at coordinate 39,368,940 of NC_085861.1, forward strand.
GTAAATACTACTTTATTACTGAGTAAATATTCATGAAGATATCAATTTGGCAATAGGCAGCACAATTTCAATGAGAAGCATAGTTGCAATACCTATGCTGGTCACAATCATAAACAGTGCACCTTTAACTTACAATATTAGCGTTCATTACTGCAAGATAGGGTTTGTTCACTCCATGTATTGCTTGTACTTCACCAGTCATTGCCGGCTGGTTGTGACATACAGTATGCCATTGCTGAGCTAACTGACTGCAAGTGGATGGCGTCATGCTGTAGCTTCACATCTATTTCAAATGAGAACACACAGCATGGTGGCCTGTTGATTACTTATAATGCTGCTGCTGATCAAATATAATATGTGTTTTGGGATACAGTAGCTTCGAAACATAATAGTCTATGGTTCATTGTGTATGTGTATGTGTGGAGACAAGCCAGGGTAGACATTTTGTATTTAGAAGCAATGTGAATCACCTGGAGACAGGCCCGCAGACAGGGGGAGGGGCAAACGGGTATGTTGTCACGGACCCAGAGAGACAGGGGACCCAGAATTGGGTTCCCATTATATTGTATGTACTGGGTAGGGGGGCCTTTCAGATGACTTTGTCCCTGGACCCAGCAAAAGCTGTCAGCAGCCCTGCCCGGAGACATACTGTATTCATCTGACCATGCCATACAAATAGACCTGAACAGCATTGGTACCATAAACTCTATGTATTTCCCCATGATGTTGATGGACTTGATGTATTTCCGCCACAGCCTGGAGGATGTGTTCCCCAGTGTTGCCGATGGCACGTGGGACGCCTCTACACAAGGAGTGCGCCAGGCCATCTCTCTGGCCGTCACACTGGGCATTGCCCTGCTTGGAGGCCTCATCACTGGTAGGCTTTTTTAATCACCCACCAATGGAAGTTTTATTGTTGTTTGTTTGTTGCTGTTGCTGTTGCTGTTTTGTTTTTGTTAATGTTGTTGGTTTTTTTTTTGGGGGGGGGGGGTGGGGGGGGGGTTGGTCTTCCCAACTTTTCCAAAAAGCAATTCTGTTATTACCCTCCAAAAACAATGTTAAACTTTATTTAATGCAGAGGGCAGTCACTTCAGACACTGTGTGCACCTCCCCACCTCTGAAACCTAATGACATCCACACACATTCAAAAAGTCAAAGAATGCGCGCACACATAAGTGCCACAGATGCCGGATCAAACCTAAGATAACTGAAAAGAAAAGAAAGGTCCGCAATACTGTTTGATGCTCCCCAAAAAATGTAATGGCGCGAGGTTTCGGACTAACTGTCCTTCATCACAGTGCAACCATTTTTGCACTGTTTGCACTGTGATGAAGGACGGTTAGTCTGAAACGTTGTGCCATTAAAAAAATTTGGGAGCATCAAACAGCGTTGCGGACCTTTCTTTTCTTTTCAATCCACACACATTCACCCAACACCACCTCTTTCATATCCTGGCACTGTCTAATTTACACAGAAGCAAAAGTTAAAATTTGAGGGAAACGCATGAAAAGAAATTCAAGTGGGTAAAGTGTTATGTTGTCATGTTGTGTTATGTTGCAGGGTTCATTCTGAAGCTGCCTATCTATGGCGCTCCTCCTGACACTGCCTGCTATGAGGACTCTCTCTACTGGGAGGTGAGTGAGGACATTCATATTACAGGGAGAAAAAAAATCACATTGTCAAAAAGGGAAAAACACACATATTCATCTCAAAAAGATTGGGTGCGGGACTAGCAAAAAATACCATGAAAACTGAAAGAAAAGTCTACGACACTAAGCTCCCGTTAGAGAAACGGGAGCTAGGTGCCGCAGACTTTTCTTTCAGTTTTCAAGAAAAATAAATCTCAAAAAAATCACTTAATAACTGTTTTTTTATTTTAAAGAGTGTGTAAGGGCTTGAATTTCAGATTATTCTGTATACAAAACAGAAGTGGAAAACTTTGAACGCAGTGGTTCCACTCAGTCTGACCACAAGGTGGCAGAATTGTTGTAATTTGTAGTGGAAACCTCCAGTGATACCCCAGTCACAAACGTCCTGATTTTTCAAGAAGTGTCTTGTAACAAGACATGGATGAAATAGTCATTAAAACTCACCAGGGACCAGAATGGAAATAACATTTAAGACTTTTTTGTGTCATCCCTGACTTTTTTTGTAATGCAGAGTAGTAGGCTACTGTCAAAGGTTTGCTGTTCCATGCTATAGGACTGCCACAATAACAGTTGAATGAAGGAAATCATTAAGATTAATACAATGAATAAATAAATGTGTAAATATGATCAATATAAAAGAGAAAGGTGGGATTGTGGTGTATGTGTCCACACTGATACTCATGTGTGTGTATCCTGTGACAGGTGCCAGAGGAAGAGGCCTGCAATGGAGAGCTGGCCACCGTCAGAACTGAAGAGGGAGAGAAGCTCAACGCCTAGACTCAACTCAGAGCACTTAGAGAACAGTCCTGCTAACACACACACACGCACACACACATGCACACAAACACACACACACACACACACACACACACACACACACACACACACACACACACACACACACACACACACACACACACACACACACACACACACACACACACACACACACACACACACACACACACACACACACAGTTTTAGAATAAGTGGGAGAATGACAGAGTCTGTGACAGAATAGCACCAAGTATAGAAATAGCCTACTGTATGGCACATTTGCGTGTGCCAAAGATGTCAGGATTGGGAGGGTGCCATAGCCTTCATTTCACTGCTATCAGCACAGCAAGGCACAGAGTTAGGCACCGATGCAGAATTATGTTGCGCTCAAGTATGTCTGGACCCACGGTCTATTTGGAGTTGTGTCTTCTGTATCTGTAGTCCTTTATTATGATATGCAACCAGACCCCCTTCTGAAATAATGTGAAAATGTGGATTATGTGCTACTAAATTTTAGATGCATCGTATGGTGTATTTTTTGCCATTCCTAAAGACATGGAGGATGTAGTGATTCATGTGGCCAGTTTATCATTTTATTTCCTGTTACAATACCACAGATTTTCTGTGTGCACAAGCCTTGTTATGCCACACTTCTTATGTCCACCAGGTGTCGCCTTTGGCCGCTTTATTATTATTATTTTTTACTAAGAGCCGTACAACGGTCATAGGAACAATCCGAGCATCAGGGATTTGTGAGATGTAATTGAATACAAACACTAGCCTATATAATGTGAGGTCAAAGGGAATTGTGAAATGTATTAAAACTCCATAATGGTATTTAACGGATTAAATGTTCGACCAACCAATGAATGATGACTATGTTCTTGAAGGTAGGTAGGCTAGGTCATGGGAGGGTTAGGTCACAAGAAGAGACAGGGAAATTATAAAAATGTTTATTATCTATTTTTTTCTAGCTGTATTATATTACCTTCATTATAAGTGTTTAATTTTGGGTCAATTCTAATTTTATTTTAATTGGTTATTTGGCCTACCAGAATAAATCAGCTCCTTTTCTAGGCCTGCCACAAAGACTGTGGGAATCACTGTCACTTACAATTTCAGAATCTTGGTCGTTTGTCTGACTTGGCCCACGTGAATTTGGCCTATTTGAATCAGTTACTCAATAAAGGATTTGCGTATGTTTTGGACAATATGGTTGTTGGTTGTATTGTGCCACGTGTTGACGCCCTGTAATTAATGATTGGACCATGGAACTGGCGGAGGAAAATAAAGGGACGCGCTTATCATCAAGAATCTGCTCAAAATATGGATGTGTGTGAGATTGGCAGCCTTCCGAAACATCAACATTAGGCTACCAGCTAGTGCGCCCCGTTCGGCGATAAACAATGACATCAAATTACAGCCATTGCTGATGAAAGCGAGCTGGGAAACGTTCTTTAATCCCCCTATGAATACTTAATGGTGCCTACAATCACTACGGAAGGGTTAATACCCGCACCCAGATGGTTTCCAGTGCGCAATTAGCACAGTTTCACTTTCAGGGGATCAAAAGACGGAGGAGAAGGAGGGGGAGGGGATGTGTTCATTTTGATATGACGTTATTCAGAGGAGCCCCGAAGCTAATGCATGTTCTTGAGCGACGTCGGCGCGAGCTTAGCCCAGCTTTTAATTCTTCCCTTGCATCTTATTTACTCGCCCGCTCGGGCCCGGCGTGAACTGCCGCCGAGCTCTTTTCCCATGGAGGAGACAGGTGGACAGCTGTTTCATGAATAGGCGCTAATGACGAAGTGCTTAATGGCCATTGTGATCGCAAGCCTTTAAGTTAATTCTAATAATTGCAATTACGACTATTTTGTTTCTTGTAGTGGAACAAAAAATGCCAAGTCCAATAAACATGGCAATGCTTTTTTTTTTTTTAACAAATGAAAATCAGGGATATTTTGTGTCTGGGTGCAATTACAGGTCATGCTGTAGCAAGTGTAATGCAGGATGATGTAGGCCTACCATAATGTCACTGTCAATATAAAATACAGCCTCTATTTTACTGCAAAACCACTGTACGCATACAGATATCATTTTACCATCATACTTCACTGACTAAGACTGACACACACCCCTCCTTTCTTGCCCCTGCTAATAAGGGCCCGCATAGCTTTCTCTTAAACGACCGAGACGCAATTGGGAGATATGGAGGGGTGGGGGGCCCGAACCCCGAACCCTGAACCCCCCCGGCCCCCAAATGTTCCAGCAGCTCCCAGCAGCTCCAGCTCCTGCCGCCCCCCTGAAGTCTACAATGGCTCCCCTGCAGGAGCGGGAGCTCCCTCCTTTGGCATGAGGTAATGGGATTACAGATGCACACCGATCAGGGGCCTTGCGCTCCCATTCAGGCCCCTCCACACCTCTGAGGCCTGCCCCAGGGGCCCCGTGGCTGAAGGGAGGTGAGGTGGGGGTAGCTGGGGCAGTTTAGTTAGGGGTGAGGCGTGTGTGTGTGTGTGTGTGTGTGTGTGTGTGTGTGTGTGTGTGTGTGTGTGTGTGTGTGTGTGTGTGTGTGTGTGTGTGTGTGTGTGTGTGTGTGTGTGTGTGCGTGTGTGTGTGTGTGTTGGAGAGTGGGAGTCTTGAAGGGATAAAGAGGAAAGGAGACGATGGGTTTTTTTTGGTGGGGGGAACAGGGAAACAAGACAGAGAACATGTGGAGGAAGCCACAGGGTCTTACACAGTGGAGCGACGGGGGACTTTGTATAGGGCTAACAGCTTCTGGCCACAGCAGTGTGTGATGGATGGAGGATATGATGGAGGAGAAAAGAAAAATGAAAAATGACATAGCGAAAGAGAAAACAGAGAGAAAGGGACGAGAAGAGAAAGAGAGAAGGGGGCCTAGTCTGTGGTCAAGGTCTCACTATAGTGCATGCGGGGAGGTTGAAAGTGGAGACAGAAGGGCCGGTTCTCACGGATATTGGGCATTTCTCCATAGTGTCTCCAAAGTGCTCTAGTCCAGGGGTGTGGTGGTGGTGGTGGTGGTGGTTAACGTAAGAGGAGGCTCAATATGAATTGAAGTGATCGAAGTGGGATTTGGCGCGCAATAGATTTTGAAAAGGAATTCAAATCAAAACATGTTCGGACGGCACATCTTGTGTGGCACTGAAAATAGTTCCCAACCACTGCATCAATTGTAAACATGGATGATGTATTTTTTAAATGTTTTATTTCTAGAGATGCTAGAAACACGCTATTATAAATTAAGTTAAACTGTTGTCACAGGTGGATAAATTTAATGTCTTAAACTAATGAGACGTAAACTCCATTTAGGGGGGTTTCCCCTTCCCTGACATTAGAGCACCTGAAACTTCATGGCTGAAAATCAACACGTCAACTTCTGCTTAGACAGGCAATCCTATTAGGTTCACTTACTGTAATATTTATGTTGAAACATGCCCCCTGTTATAAACATGCAGTTACCAGATGTACATCTGCATTACCACATGCTCTGTGTAATGTCACAGTGGTGTAGAGCTATGGTATCGCAAGGCAGCGTTCCACTAGAATGGTGCCCATTACAAGGGTACAAAACACTAAAATGAAATGAAAGTAATATTAATGTGGGGATGACAGATTTGTTTAATTCACTCCTGTCGCATAACATAACAATTATAGGCCTATGCCTTAGAGAAACCAGAAATCAGTGCACACATATGTACACATCACCATCCTCCAACAGCATTGAATGAGTAGAGAAAGCAGATCATGAAAGGTCATGGGGGCTTGTTCATGGCAGCCCTTTACAAACAAGGAGTCCCTCTGGACCACTTAACAACAGCAGAAAGGCAGTGTCCAACACCCCACTCCAAGGAGAAGGAGAGAGACCACTTGGACAGGGTTCAGCAGAGAGAGAGAGAGAGAGAGAGAGAGAGAGAGAGAGAGAGAGAGAGAGAGAGAGAGAGAGAGAGAGAGAGAGAGAGGGAGACAGTCAAACAGACAGACAGACACCAGTTTGACAGAAAACAGAGAGAGAGAGAGAGAGAGAGAGAGAGAGAGAGAGAGAGAGAGAGAGAGAGAGAGAGAGAGAGAGAGAGAGAGACAGACAGACAGACAGACAGACAGACAGACAGACAGTCAAACAGACAGACAGACAGACAGACAGACACCAGTTGGACAGAAAGCAGAGAGAGAGAGAGAGAGAGAGACAGACAGACAGACAGACAGACAGACAGACAGACAGACAGACAGACAGACAGACAGACAGACCAGTTGGACAGTTGGACCAGAAACCAGTTGGACAGAAAGTAGAGAGAGAGCAAAAGAGAGAGAGAGAGAGAGAGAGAGAGAGAGAGAGAGAGAGAGAGAGAGAGAGAGAGAGAGAGAGAGAGAGAGAGAGACGGACAATGAGCCTCTCCAATCATCTCTCCCCTCCACCCTCGTCCCCTTCGTCCCCCAACCTCTCTCTCTCCCCCTCCCGAGGTCTTGGAACATCCCCTGGCACGCCTTGGGACCTGCTGCCTTTGTAGAGCGTGTGCTCCCAAGGGTCATAGGTCAGCAGAGGTCAAGTGAGGTGAGCCCTCATGAACTTTTAATTGAGTCCTCCATTGGGGC
>NC_085861.1:39380973-39395973 GCF_034702125.1 Engraulis encrasicolus
GGTTGAAAAAAAAAGCTCAATTTGTGTTCCAAAAGGCAGCGTGGATGAAAAGGGATGATGACAAGCTGTGGTCCAGACTCCTGGCCGGCCGCATCACTACTACACTCAGCATCACCAGCTTCTTGGGAGGTCAAAATTTCACTTTGGACACACACACACACACACACACACACACACACACACACACACACACACACACACACACACACACACACACACACACACACACACACACACACACACACACACACACACACCTCCTACCCTTGGCCCAGCGCTACCCCAGCACCTCCTCTCTGCCCCACCGCCCCCCACCTTCCCCCTTCATTTCACCCCTCAATTTTCCCTCGCTCATTCTCTCTCTCACACTGCCACTTCCTGGGTGGAGGGAGAGTGGGTATAGCGGTAGCGGGAGCGCGGGGGCTGGCTGGCGGGGCATTGGAAAAGGGGGGGAAGGGGGGGGGGGGTATAGGGGCTGGATGTCCGCCCCTGGCACCCAGTTCTGAGGCCGCTTCGCTGCGTGTGGGGGCACTGCGTGTGAGCAAACGGGCGCCCACTCCAGCCCCGGCTCCCACAAAGGGGCCATTCTTCCCAGTCAATGGCTCCATTAACGCCGGGGCCCTTTTACTCCGGAGGGGATGTGAGCCCTCCCCGAGGTGGCACACAGAGACGGCCATTAGAGCCAGGAAGCTGCATGGGGAAGAGAGGGATGGGAGGGAGGGATGGATGGATGGAGGGATTCAGGGGAAGAGAGGGATGAAGGATGGATGGATGGATGGATGGATGGATGGATGGAGGGATGAATGGATCTGGGTAAAGGGGGTGCTGGAGGAAAAGATGGGGCCAGCAAAGAGGAGGAGGTGTAGAGAATGAGGAGGTGGAGGAGAGGAGGTGGTAGAGAGGGCATAGGAGGGAGGGAAGGATGGAGAGAGGGCGAAGGGAGGGAGCGGGGGAGGCCACTTGGCCAGGGATGACATTTGTGCCAGTGCCACCGAATTCCCAGCAACCCACTGCTTTTGTGGCGCTCGCCCATTTTTCTCTGTCTCTCTGTCTCTCCCGCACTTTCCCTCTCCTCTCACTCTCCCTCTCTCTCTCTCTCTCTCTCTCTCTCTCTCTCTCTCTCTCTCTCTCTCTCTCTCTCTCTCTCTCTCCTTCTCTCTCTCTCTCACACACACACAGACACACAGAGACACGTACATGACACACACACACACACACACACTTTTTCGTTCCCACTGCCCTCTCCCTCTCTTTTTCCCACTCATGTATATACTCAATGTCCACTTTATAGCCCATGTAGATAAACACTTTTCATTGTGCATATCAGCCAGTACGATACAAGAGATCAGTATGTCAACCCATGAGAAAACCGGTCTAAAAATATCCAACTGCTTGAATGTCATTGCAGGAATTATAGGGATTACTTGTCCACCTCGCAATTTGGTGATCCCAAAATTACGCACTGTTTCCTTCCAACAGCAGAGAGTACACGTGGCCATTCAAATAAATGGATGCTGCACTGCACATAGAAAATGGAGGCAGAGAGGTTGGTCTGATATTTTTTCTCCCTTCAACTAAACTGAAAGACTTTTTTATGCACAAGCCGCACAAGACTATAATAACACACAACACAAAAAACATACAAACACATTTAACACAACGGCATCCATACACACCTGGTATATAGTAACATAACAGACCAAACATAACCAGGCTACCAGCAACAAGTAAAAAAAATAAAAAGCTTACACCTTGCTCCTACTGAGAGAGTTTTAAAATATATATTAATATTAATGATTATCTTTCATGTGAAATCTAGACCTGAAGGTTTTTATAAGAAGACATTGAAACCAATTTTGTCATTGTATTTGGTGTGAACAATTTGACACTGGTAATTTAACATCTAGAAGTCAAATTAAGTGCTGTTCATTTTGAGATTCATGATCACCTTTAATAACAGATTAAATAAGTTCCCTATGACTTATTTAACAAAGTCATAAGTATTTCAAATGTTTCAGATATGGCAAGGAGGGTCCCTATAGGTTACCTGGTAATTAACATCTTAAATAATAACGCAATCACTCAAATATAAATATCGCTTATCATAATGAGAGTAATTGGGTTCACCACATTTCAACGCATTAAGATTCACTCTGGCTGAAAAAAACAGAGAATGATAGAGAATACTGATGGACAGATTAGTACATTACCCTTTGAATGTAGTCTATTACTTAAAGGCACAAGATTAATGAGTGATATGACGTCGATTTTCGTCGTATAAAACTAATAACCAATTATTTCGAAACAGACCGGCCGGATATCGTTCAGGCACCTATCAGAGAGACCATATATGGGTTTTCATCTTTAGTTCATTTAGGCTGTTTTGGTATAAGTATAAAAAGGCAGCATTCATTCAACACTTAATTCACCCCTCTGGGACCAAACACGATCTGTGATGTGAAATAGACTCTGTAAGTGATGCATCAACGTCATATTCTTTTTACAGTGTTGGCATAATATAATGTATGTGCATGGCTGTACTGGTAATCTGCCATACAGGCCATTTGCTGGTGGGTCGACAGTCCTCGGGGGCTGATGCTATCTAGGATTTTTGTATTTTCTTATAGACTGGTGGTACACTATTCAGAGAGGGCTGAGCAAAAATGCTGGGCCTTTTTTATTCCCAGGCAGGCCGTCATGTCTCTGAGGACAGCAGGTTAGTATGTGGTGTGACAAGGTACACAGGCCAACCCTCTGACGACCTCTGACTGGGATGAAAGAGCCTGTACCTGGAACCTGCTGTGAGGGGGGTTACCCTTAAGAGCAGGTGGGCAGGTGGGTCGGGAGTGTGTGTGTGTGTGTGTGTGAGAGAGAGAGAGAGAGAGAGAGAGAGAGAGAGAGAGAGAGAGAGAGAGAGAGAGAGAGAGAGAGAGAGAGAGAGAGAGAGAGAGAGAGAGAGAGAGAGAGACCATGTGCACGTGTCGGTGTGTGTCTGCATGTCTGTGGTCTGGAAACGTGTCTGTGCGTGCATGTGTGTGTGCGTGTGTGTGTGCATTTGTGTGGTGTGGAAGCGTGTGTGTGTGTGTGTGTGTGTGTGTGTGTGTGTGTGTGTGTGTGTGTGTCTGTGTGTGTGTGTGTCTGTGTGTATGTGTGTGTGTGCGTGCGTGTGTGTGTGTGTGTGTGTGTGTGCGTGCGTGCGTGTGTTCATGCGTGCGTGTATGTGTGTGTGTGTGTGAGTACATGTCTAAGGGTGTGGACGACAGAGGCGAGTAGTTGGTGTTGTTGAGGAGAAAGTGGTGGTGGTGGTGGTGGTGGTGGTGGTGGTGGTGGGGGTCAGCATCCACTGATCTAATGATGGAGCCCAACTTCAGAGCAATATCCAGGGCCCGGCATCCTTTGCTCTGCACCAATTAACTCGGAGGGAGGGGAGTGTTGATGGGCAAGTCTATTATTACCATCCGAGGAGCACCGTGGTGCCTGAAAGAAATCAAAGGGCCGGACTCCTGAAGGATAGCTCCCAGTGCAAAGTGAATGCGCATAATATGCTTCACTGACCCAATTGTGCTCGCTCAGCTCCCCTCCCCTCCCGCCTCGTTCTCTTGTCTCGTGCGAAGATGCCGAGATCTTAAGACTGCATGCATGGCGCAAAAAAATAAAAATGATGCAATGTCGCTGCTGTATGAAGAAATTGGTCGTGTCTTCTCTTCTCATCTCATCGCGTCTTGATTCTTTGAGAAAGAGAGACAGAGAAAGAGAGAGAGTGTGGGAGGCAAGCTCAAATCCTCTTATTCAACCAAGGAACATTAGTTCCATCCTGCTTGATGCCTTTGGAGTGTCTTTTGAGTGTCTGGAATGTAAGGATTTGATAGGTGATGACAATTACAGTTCAAGTATACAGTTTCGTTCTTGAAATGGAATTAAAAAATGGTATCAACCGCATTCACTCAAATGTCAATGTCGATGTGTTTGAATCAATAATAATACATTTATTACATATAGCATTTAATATGTCACACCATTGCTTTGGCATATTTGGAGTTCAATATTTATTCAGCACAACTGAACAGGATCACAATTACTATCCAAGTTTAGTTTAGTAGCCTCCCTCATCTTTTTGCTGGGTTTGGTGTTCAAGAAAGGTGACTGACATCGAATATGTTTGAAATACTTCCTACACATTAACTTCCCAACTACACTGGCCAAGCTCCTTGGCTTGCGGTGATTAAAATCCGATATTCAATTTTTCATAGGCTCTTAACCAACGTCTTGAGTCACATCACGTCCCCCCCCCCCCCCCTCTTTACCAAGCAATGAATTTGTTTGCACTTAAGGACTCGGACTCCCGTGTCATCTTGACCCATAAACCCCCCCTCGAGCTGCCATATGCCTGTCAGCAATAACATAACCTTTAGTCCCCGGTAATTGGGGGGTCTGCCCCTGCCATACAAGGACAAGCAGGTCACATGAGTCCCCAAGGGAGGCAGAGGTGGCCCGGGGGTCCCTCTCCTCTCCGCCTCGTCCCTTGGGGGGGGGGGGAGTGACCAGGCATATAAGTCAAGAGTCCCCAGCCCAAGAACATGACCCCCCGTTCCCTCATCTCGTCCCATCCAGTCCATCTCTCCCCCATTCTCTCCCCTCCTCTTCTCTCCCGTCTTCCTTCCCTGTCCCACCCCACTGAGTATATAAAGTTATGGAGGTCAGATACGGATGATGACCAATTCATTAATGCATTGTTAGGAGTCATGCCACCATGTTTGGGATGGAGGCTTGGAAGCTTATAGAGGCTTATGGAGCTTTATAGGAGCTTGGGCTTGCCTTGGCATTGTTATATGGTGGGGATGAGTTTGGTCTGCTGTGCTGTGGTGTCTGAGGCCGTGTAGGAGTTACACTCAGTGTGGAAGCTCTGGGGTGATTCCTCAAATATGGCACGGAGACAGGAAAAACTGGGATTGCTGGAATACATTGTGGGTGCCCGTGAAATATAAAGAGGGGTCCAAACACACACACACACACACACACACACACACACACACACACACACACACACACACACACACACACACACACACACACACACACACACACACACAGATGTCAAGAAAAGAAAAGGATTGAGAGGAAAAGAAAAAGGAACTGAGAGGGATTGGCATCCCAGCCTGCATACACCCACAGTCTCTCTCTCTCTCTCTCTCTCTCTCTCTCTCTCTCTCTCTCTCTCACACACACACACACACACACACACACACACACACACACACACACACACACACACACACACACACACACACACACACACACACACACACACACACACACACACACACAGCTAAAACAATAGAACAGAACACCTCAGATTTCATTCACCTGGCGCTTCCAAATTCCTGGTCACTGAAACACTTTATTTACTTATTTATTTCTCAAATACACATAGGCTAGACGTGTCAGGCTTAACAGCAGCTCTCTAACTCAGTAAAAAATATGCTTTACTTGAATACTCATGGGACTCATGTTTGAATAATGATTCTCTTGCCCCTCTAGGCATAACCTTCAACATCAGTCCCACATTTTGTCAAACAAAAATGTTTTTCACATCGCTGTTATCTCATCACTTAGGCTACGTTTGACATGAGATATTGCAGTCAGTATAGTGATGTGTACAGTAGCCTACACATATGAACTCATTTCTCTCAATAAACAGAAGAGAGATGTAGGCGGTTATTACATGAAGCATGTTGGAAATAAAGACCTCGATATGAAATGTGCATTAAATTAGACTAAAATACTTAGAGATGGAAATTGTGCCAATAAAGTTGCGGTTGGAGGTTGCAACCATAATTTGCAGTCTAATAGCGCCACAAATCAGGATAATCTGTAGGCGTGCTGTTCGTCCGTTTTTTTCCGCTCCCAGCTGCCAGTTTGCTGTTCCACTTACGCGTCTATTCATGAGAAAGGGATGAGAAACAACAAAATGCCAATGGCAGCTGTTTGTTTACGCTTTCCCACGACTGCATGCCAATTACCTATCGTCACTCCGTCAGCCGCTTGTCGCCTCCCATTAGCCACCCTTCGTCAGACAAGAGGGGCACACACAAGAGGGCCTATAGGCGCGCCCGGCCAGCGCCCTCGAGAGCCTCAACTGGAGAGCCCAGCGTTTGAGCGCGAGGGCGCATTCGCAAAATTCCGTCAGCGCCCAAAAACATGCACAGTGCAAACCGAAAATGCTGTCTGTCTTTCAGGTGAAGTAGCCTAATGCTTATGAGCTGTGTTGTGTACGATTTCGATTAGCCTAATTTAGTCAGCATTGTGTCTGGTGGGAGAACTACGAAAGGTGATGTTTGGATCACCACGTGTAAATCCAACCAATATTGGCCTATTTAAACAAACATAGACATAAAAAGCAAAGCCTTCAGACTGATTGTAGGATGCAGAGGGTTTTATGTCTAAGTCTTAAATCAAGCTCTTTCTCCCCCAAATGCTATCTAAATGGGAAGGGGTTTCATCCCAAACTTTATTCTGAAAACAGGCTCAGAATTTCAGTTAATAGAGTTTATCATATTGGAGCTACTTCTTAAAATGGGCTATTTATTACATGTAGTCCTATAGGTTCTCACTTGCAGTTACATGCTATTTACTTGACTTATGTCGCTATTGATTTTTTTTATTAGCCTATTATTTTAAAACAATAATCTGGGGAACGTCGAGATGTTGAAAGGTTCTGCTCGAGAAAGCATAGCCTAGAGTTTGATATTTTCGGGAATTTAAGACGGACCCAGCTACTGAATGCTACACCATCTGCCTCTGTTCCCCATTGTGTAGCCCATCTCTCTCAGATAGCCTCCTAGACAACTCCTGTAAATGTAGTTTACTTGACTTGATGAGAAAATAAGTAGCCTACAACTCCTGCTGGTTTGCGTTTATTCCGATGTGTTCGAAATAAAAACAGTTTATGCAATATAGGCTATAGGCCCATATACAACTGTACTATTCTGAGGGAACCATTATAACACTCGCATACAGGCCTATTTCCTCCCTTTCCTTGCAAATACATCAAACCACAATATTCATATTAATTCATTTTAACCGTTTACAGTCAGAAGGAAAGGGGTAAAGTCTTATAATAGGCCTACAAGTTGGAGAGAATACAGGCCAATCGATGTGCATTTAGTGGTTATTTAGTGGTTGTGTCTGAAGATTTAGCGTCACCTAATGTAATAAAGAAAAAATACCACGTTTCTCTTAATTTGTTCAATGATAGAATAGGCCTAAGAATACACATCATATTTATGTGCGGCGCTGCGCCTGCGCCCTTAATTTAATATTCTACGCAATTTGCGTAAATTATCATCAAAACGTCATATTGCAAGCATCCGGAAGAGGGCGTGACTATATAATTGCAGCTGGATAAAAAGAATAGAGAAATGAGAGCGCAGAGAACAGGTTATTGCATTGCATCATTACATAATACCTGTTATTTTGAGCTTTCAAAATGGTTTTATGTAGACTTTTGGGTCAAGTTAAAAAAACAGCCAAGGCACGAGGATAAATAAAATTATCAACTGACATCTTGCACAAAATGTGAGATAGACTAGACTAATGAGGGGTGTTGTGGATAAATAAACATTCATTTCTTGTGTGCGTATTTTACAGGTCGATTACTACACTGAAACAAATTATTTGTTGGCGGAACATAAAAAAATTATGGAAAGTATTTCCACCCAATTTGATTATGCTACCTTAGCAAGAAATGTTTTTGTTGAGTCACATTAAGGTCAATATGTTGGATCAACATAACATGTAAGTGTAACTGTGACCTAAGTACAAGGGGTACAGCCAACATAACTTTTAAAGGTTATTTCAACCTTAATAGAAAGGGTTAATCCATCATAACTTTTACATGTTGCTCCAACATATTTGGTTTAGGTCTGGATGAACCAACTTCATGGGGTAGTTACAGCAGTATTTACATTGATAGACTCAACAAAGCAACATCTTGCTATGGTAGCATAATCAAATTGGATGGAAATACTTTCCATAATATATTTATGTTCCCACAACAAAATATTGTTTGGATTGTTCAACACATCTAATTAACTGTATTAAGACAATACTTGTCAAGCCACAAGAACATCAAACATAATAAAAGTCAATCATAAAATCAATATACCTTAATTAATTAAACATTCATTGTTGTCCTTATCAGTTCAGATCAAGCTAGAAAACACCTCAAGGCACACGCATCTACCAATATGCATGTCAGCCAAGTTCGTCAGTTGTAAGTTGGTTCCAGTTGAGCCTATAAGACCAACTACAATAAAGTTACACACGATAAAGTTGAAGAATTAGTTGCCTTTATTTTTTCATTGCACATGTAATGATCAAAGCAAGATACAAAATGAGGGTACCTCTTCAAGTGCAAATGAGAAAGATTAATTTCTCAATTTCTCTAAAAACTCTTAAAAAAAAGGTACACTGTGCAGGAAACGGTCAAAAAAGGTACTGCAACTATGCTGCTCATTGAAACTGGGCTGCCTATTGCCAAATTTGATCTTTTCATGAAAGTTTGCTAAGTAATCAACAAATATTTTATAGTATGGCCCAAATACAGTCATTTTTGCAGCTAAAAATGGCAATTTCTTGACATTCAAAATGGCCAAGATCCCAGTTTCATGTATGAAAAGTGCAATTTTTCCCAGTCATAATGAATACTAAGAATATGATGGTGGTTAGGGTGCATCAGATGCCCCCTATGAAAAGATATTGCCTTGGCCCTATAGTAAAAATGTTCTACACCCAGTAAAAACACACTGTGTAAAATATTTTGAAATTTGGATTAAGTCTACCGGGGCCACCAGCCCCATGAAAATAGAAAATAATGGTGATAGTCAGAATCTTGGAATAGAAATGGACATTTTGCTGCATAAAGCTACCCAATAAAAACATATCGTCTCAGCTGTGTGATAAAAATGTTCTATGCACAGTAAAATCACTCTGTGTAAAATATGTTGAAATTTAGATGAATTCTACCGGGTCCACCAGACCCATGAAAATACAAAATAATGGTGATGGTGATGGGCAACCTGGATTCCAAAGCTGAAGTCCAGTGCCACATATTCCAAATGACATACCTAGTTTTACCTTTCCAGTTAGGGCAATGGGGCACCTAAGTCACGCCCTTCTACTTCCGATCCATGGGGCTGGAGCTCTCAAAATTTTGAATGAGAGTTAATGGAGCGAGTCAAGCTAAATCCTCATCCCGTTTGGCATGTGCTCCGGATTTCACATATGATGACAGTGAATTTGAAAGGTTTGGATTTGCGTCGTAAGACCACTCATTTTCGACACGCAAGAAACGTTATTTTAGCTTTTGTGCAAAACTATGTTAGAGACTACACGTGCGCCTCGCATATCTGACGTGAACCGAGGCACAGCCAACCCTACCGCTGCACCGCGGCGACGTCTGTTGTGTAGTCCAAATAATTGTATATTTTTGCACACACACAACTCAAAAATCGCTTGCCAAGTGAAGTCAACAAGCACATCATTGGTTGTTATTAATTCTGAGGCACAGCATATGTATGATCGACGGGGAAATGCGAGGTGGGTCGGAAAATAGCTTTGATCAGTCCATTACAGCCCAGTCAAAAGTTTTTGCGTTGCCAGCCCCATAAGCCGCCCGGAAGGGGTGGAGACTTAGGTGCCCCATTGGACAGGTAAAACCAGGTAATTTGAAATCTGTGGCACTGGATTGTAGCTTTTGAATCCAGGTTTGGCATTGTCTTAAACAGATGTGGACAAACCCTGTGACCCATTTGCCCCAGCCAATACGATGAACCAGCTGAGCCTAATTACCACTTAAGCCAGGTTGATGAGGTAATTAGTGAAATCACATGTATTGGGAGCACAAACAGAAGGAATATCTAAGCAGGTTGTGTATTCAGTCGACCCACTTACACAGACTTCAGTCTCAGGACAGACTGATGGTCAAACTGCTATATTTAGGCAAATTTGCTCTTTTGCAACACAATATCAATTCCTTGCTGCCTTGGACCACTAGTATCTACTAGTGCTAGTATCAAGCAAGATATTGCAAAGCTGCATGACTGTTATATTTGTTTATTATATGGTGTGACGTCATCTGTCGAATGCTCCATTCATTTCAACGGGGCTCCCCAACGTTCGCACGTCTGTTATTTTTCGATAACGGACGGGTTGGTCTATAACAGACCGCTGTCAATGGCAACAAGACTTTTCACTGCTAAAGCGACTTTTCAACAAGACTCTAATCAGCTGCTGTGATAGACAACACCTGTTGTCCTGGCTACCTAGCTGTTGTCTAGCGGTGTTCCACAACGGCACTGTTTTGTTTTGCGCAGCAACAATCTTTTAACATTAAAAACTATAATAGACTTAACATTAAATAGGCCTAAAGAAATGTCCCCGCCATGTGTGAATCATTTAAGTATATCCATATAATAAGCGGGTTAACTTTCGGCGAGTCGGTCGCTTTGTGGAATAGCAGCACTTCAGAGCTCCGCGTCGGGGTCTAAAGATTCTCTCTGTCGTGCTGCTATTCCACGGTAGCGACCTTCTCGCTTAACGTTAACCTTTACGTGTTTCACCTGTGGGCCTACAATTCATGGAGGAACATCTGTACTAAAGCTGTGAATGTTCCTTGGAATGCCTAGGCTACAAGGCAGTCAATACAACTGTATTGAAGAGTGCCATTACTCCACAGCACACAAGTGAACACTGCACACAACAAAATTGCATTTATGCCTCACCCGTGCAAGGGGGCAGCCCTCAGTGGCGCCCCATGGGGAGCAGTGCGGTGGGACGGTACCATGCTCAGGGTACCTCAGTCATGGAGGAGGATGGGGGAGAGCACTGGTTGATTACTCCCCCCACCAACCTGGCGGGTCGGGAGTCGAACCAACCTGGCGGGTCGGGAGTCGAACCGGCAACCTCTGGGATGCAAGTCTGACGCCCTAACCGCTCACCCATGACTGCCCACTTAAGTACAGGTTTTGGGAAGCCACTCTTTCCAACATCACATACAGTTGTATTGTATGTACTCTATTGAACTACTGCAGGGATTTCTTGAAAAAACATAAGTCATTCCAAGGAGCATTCACAGCTTTAGTACAGATGTTCCACCAGGTATTAACAGCTACCTGTACAATCCTAGGCCCACAGGTGAAGCACACAAAAGTCATACAACTTCGCAATCTCTTGCTTGATACTGGCAGTGGGTCAGCTGGTTCATTACGGTAAATTGGCTATATTTGGAATATGTGGCACTGGACTTTGGAATCCAGGTTGCCCATCACTATCACCATTGTTTTGTATTTTCATGGGCCTGGTGGACCCAGTAGAATTAATCTAAATTTCAACACATTTTCCACAGAGTGATTTTACTGTGCATAGATTTTTTTTTATCACACAGCTGAGGCAATATGTTTTTATTGGGTAGCTTTATGCAGCAAAATGTCCATTTCTATTCAGGGCTGGATTGGGCGATAAATAGGGCCCGGGCACTTTCGGATTTAAGGGGGCCCCCTCATTATTATTAGTGCCGGAGAACTGACTCACCGGTGGGCCCCGCACCCTCATGGGCCCCTATTTTCAGTAATGTAAAAAATAAAACAATGGGGGCCCACGAGGGTGCGGGGCTCACCGGGAAATGCCCGCCATGCCAGATGGCCAGTCCAGCCCTGTTTCTATTCAAGATTTTGACTATCACCATTATTTTCTATTTTCATGGGGCTGGTGGCCCCGGTAGACTTCATCCAAATTTCAAAATATTTTACACAGTGTGTTTTTACTGGGTGTAGAACATTTTTACTATAGGGCCAAGGCCATATCTTTTCATAGGGGGCAACTGATGCACCCTAATGGTGGTGCTAAGTATTCATGAAAAAGGTAACATTAGTGAATGGGTAGCATGAATTCTGGAAATAAACAACTAAGAATCTTACACAGTGTACATTTAAAAGCAGTGCAAAAACTGATGAAACAGACGGTTAGAATGAAACAGAAATTTGAAAGTGTACTTCCATTCTGGAAGGTAACAGAGATTAAGAGCATAAACCAAAACAAACACTGCAATGGCCACAGGTACGTTACCAATGTCGTTGAGGACTCTCTGCCGATCACACGCACACGAAGACAATACGTTTCAGCTGGACCGTCCAGATCAACATCCTGGAAAACAGTAAACAAAACCCATGATTGAAGCCGTAAGCGGTATTTGTGGGCGCAAGTTTGGGGCATTTCTGTCCACCCTAACACACCCAGAGATGGGAAAAGTAGTATAGTAGTATATTTAGTATAGTTTATGAAAGGTATGAGGGGGATGTTGACTTGTGTGCCCTCACACTGCCTGTTTAGGCAATTGAATGTGAGATCAAACTGATGTTCAATTACCTCTCTTCGTTTTTGGTGTGGCTATGACCCCATTCTGGAGTATGTTTCTCAACAGCATCATTGGTAACTACAGTAAAAACTTTGCTTGCATGCAATTTCCCATTGGCAAAATACCAAGTCGCTAACTAACAACGGTGCTTTTGAGAAACAGGGTCATGATCTTTTCACGAGTGTTGGTGAGAAACTTTACACATACAGCTAAGTATACAGTGTGCAAAATTGTTACAATACATTACATTACACTTAGCTGACGCTTTCATGTATTCAAAGCGACTTACATTTATTACTTTTCAGGGTATTGGTTACAGGCCCTGGCGCAATGTGGGGTTAGGTGCCTTGCCTTAGGCACTTTAGCCATGGATGGAGATGTAGTGACAGGTCAGGGGAGATTCAAACCTGCAACCAATAGATTGAAAAAACAACTCTCTAACCACTAGGCCACGGCTGCCCCACCAGCACAATTATTAGTATTTTGAACATATTGGCCCTTTTAGGCACATTGTCAACCAAAAATTGCATGAGAGAGAAAGATATGTCAAACCCCACCCATCCAATGCAAAAGAGTCTGCTCAAAGTTTGGTCTCCTAAGGGGGAGTTGTCTAAGGTGAAACTATGAGAAAACTATTACCCTACAGCACGATCGTATTCTAGAACTAAAACCTATATTGAGTTTAAGTTTTCTTCTAAGATAACTTCTGCTGCTTCAGTAATGCGGCCTTCGCAATGTGCCACAGCAAGTGCAACACCCTCATGGGTAGATAGAGACCTGCAGAGATCTACAAATCAGAGATGACTGGTGTTGGATTGAACGTGAAATTTGGCAAAGGGTTTGTGATGATGTGAGGGTGCTTTAGCAAAGCTGGAATTGGGCAGATTCGTGTTTGCAAAGAACACATAACTGAGGCCAAGATGGCACATCAACGCAAGAAGGTTTGGTGTGTCCTCCAGCAATGTCCAGAACGTGGATGAGATGCCAGGAGACATGTCAGGTAGCACAGGAGGAGCCCACCAGAGCCCAACAAAATGAGCCTCGCAGGCCACTGATGTGTGCGATCTCCCTATGCCACCTAATAACGAAAAAGACAGATCTAGCTGCCGAGTTGTAACATACCACTTTGTCTGGCTCTTCATTCAGGTAGACCGTCAGCTCCTCAGCATGCACTCCATCTTCACATCAATGTTGTCAGTCTGCGTATGAGGGCCGGTCAATGTATGCCAGGAAACAAACATGCAGGAAAAACATTTTAACCAACAGGAAGAATAAACGCAGTACAGGTACAACCACATTAAACAAAGGACACATCTCATTTATCTAGTAGCGTAGTGTATCGTTGGTACTGGCAGTGAAGTGGTACAGTACGTCACTGTTTGATATGGCATGGTGCAGCTCTGACACTTTTCCATTAGCCCCAAGTACTCGGTACCATTTCAGCACTCAGCCCTGGTTCCAAACGTACTGAAGTGATGCCAAAATGTGACGTCTGACCTTAAAAAGGTACACTGTGCAGGAAATGGTCAAAAAAGGTACTGCAACTACGCTGCTAATTGAAACTGGGCTGCCTATTGCCAAATTTGACCTTTTCATGAAAGCTTACCAAGTAATAAACTAATATTTTCTAGTATGGCCCAAATACAGTCATTTCTGCAGCTAAAAATGACTATTTCTGGAAATTCAAAATGGCGGACCATGGAGAAGATCCCCCTTTTCATGTATGAAAATAGCAATTTTTCCGTCATAATGAATACTTAGAATTTGATGGTGGTGGTAAGTATTCATGAAAAAGGTAACATCAGTGAATGGGTAGCATGAATTCCGGAAATAAACAACTAAAACTCGTACACAGTGTACCTTTAATTCCCCTGATCATTTCATGGGAATCGCAAGCCAGACAGACATGAGAATCAAATTAAAAAAAAAAAAATACAAAAAACAGAGCAGCAACCACATCAACTGACCTGCAAAAGACTGTTATATCATTGTCCAGGACTGCTGTGTGTAAAGCCAGCTGTAGTTAGAACTGAGGTGAAGACAATGAGTTCAAAACTGGCTGAAGGATTGAAATTAGTGGGAGAAATGCAATATGATCCAAGACACCCTACTTCTCCCCATTACATTAGATCTTGAAATTTTAGCATTACTGTGATGCATGGCAGTGTGCATGTTTTACCTGAGTCATGGGCACCAGGATCATCTGTATCTTCCTTGCATGAGAAGCACCTTTCTTGCTGAAGACCCGGAGCAGTGTTGTTGAAAGACCATCCAGCTCTGAGAAGAAATTCAACAGCAAACCAACTGTCATGATCCTCTTGAACTTGGCACTTAACTTGAAACAGGGCACAAAACACATACCTACAAAATACTTGTAACTTACGACTTGTGACAAAGGTTACAAAAAGGCCTGATGGTCTTACTAAAATGAGGAAATAAACACACAAAAAAATCAACAAATAACTTACCTCGCATGTTAAAAAGAGCAAGCCATCTGGATTTAAAAACTGCAATCGTGGGGACATCACAAATTACTTCATGCCTTCAATGAGCAAAGGTCTTGGTCAGTTGAGCTGAGGACCCAAACG
>NC_085861.1:39403473-39405973 GCF_034702125.1 Engraulis encrasicolus
ATTGTGATATGCTTTCCCCCTGTTAAAACATTACTAAGTACAGTAATCTAGCATTGCCGACACCTGTCTGCCCTCAGCCTATCCCCAGGTGCCATTCTCTCATGGGTTCCCAGTAGGTGTTGAGACATGTCTGGCAGGGCCGCTGACAGCTTTTCCCGGGGACGAGACTAAGTCATTTGAAAGGTCCCCCCACTCAATATACAATGTAATAATGGTGGTCCGATTCTGGACCCTCTTTCGCTGTGCCTGGGACAACTGATCCCTTTGCCACCCACCGCTGTCGACTACCCCGTTGCCGGGTCATAGGTCCCGACGAGGTGCAGGAGTATGTCAGGATGTGTGTGAGTGTGTGAGGACTGAGGAGGGTGGCGTTGTGTGGCTTGTCAATGGCCGACGCGTCGCCCACTAATTAGTGCTTGTCCGTTGCATCAGAGTGGACAAACTGGAGAGTCCATTCAAGACGGTGGTTAGAGGTGTTGGTCATTATTCCGCGCTCCAGATGCCTGTCACATGCACAAGGGCTGGGGACCCCTGTCTACCCACCCTCTGCCGCTCTCTACCAACTCTGTATCCCCACCTCTCTCTCTCTCTCTCTCTCTCTCTCTCTCTCTCTCTCTCTCTCTCTCTCTCTCTCTCTCTCTCTCTCTCTCTCTCTCTCTCTCTCTCTCTCTCTCTCCAACATGGGGTCCTAAAGCCTCAAGTGCTTGTCCATTTCCTGACGCCTCCCTCCCTCCCTCCCCTCCCCGGGTCACAGGGGTCAAGTGGAACTTGTTTTGCCCTTAACCTCTCTTGTCACACGACTGAGGCGGAGACTCCAACAATTGGTCATCCCGCCAGCCTGCACCTATTCCCCCTATTCACGCTGGCCTCAGGTAGGAAGCCTCTGTGTCTGTGTGTGTGCCTCACACAAAAGACAACAAGAGAGGCTCGTTTTTTTTTTTCCCTCCTGGTGCTGTTCTCACCAATGGTCGACAATGAAGAGTTAGTGTGTGGTTTTTGAATATTGAATTTGCTGAAGCAAAAGGGTGGGTCAGGTTCACGTTGTTCACACCATCGACAGTGCATACAAATATGAATGCTAATTGTTTAATGTCCACAAGTGGAAATGTTATTATCAGTTTCACCCCATACAACCGCAGATATTAAAGATTCAACTCACTACCATGTCCCCACTCAGGCATCCCATTATACACATTGAAACAGCGGCACTGTGGAATGAAATTGGTTTTAAAAAAAGACCCTAGAACACCTTTGCCACTACTATACGGACACATGTACCATGTGAACTATACGTAGACTGTATATAATGAGACTGAAATCATTTCACTCATCTGTGCAACTAGAATGGGGTCTATTTGAAACACAGTAAAGAAATGGTGTGTGAAATTGTGATTTACGCCTAAAATGTTGACAGTTACAACCAATAGAGAATTCAGACCAATTTCAACATGCAGTATTGGTCACTCTACCCTTGTCAGTACCCAAAAATGCATTATTTTTTTGTTCAGCCCGTTCAGAGATCTCGGCCAGCTAGTGGGGAACATGTGATTGTTGAATTAAACACACAGATAGAAAAGCTCAATAGGCTTATACTGCCCTGCAAAGCAAAAAGGCAGTGACTGCATTGATTTTGAAAATGAGTTATTATTTGAGTTATATTTTTCAATGGCATGTGTATACTAAAAAATATATAAAGTATATAAAAGTATATGAAAAATATAAAGTTAAGTGAAATGACTGATATGCAAGTAGAAATATAGAATAAGAGAACAGCCACATGTCAAAAGTCCAAATAATTTTAAAGTAATTTTACTCAGTTCGGAGCAATACACATTTGCCGCCTTTATGCTTTGTAGGGCTGAAGGGGCTGCTTTGTTTCCCTTTTCAGTTCTCAACAGAATGGGATATTAGCATGATTTCAACAGGCTCATCCTGCGCGTTTCCTGAAGAGGTGTTTGGAGGTGGCACCTCGCCAGTGAACTGTGAAGTCACCTGATTCCTTATAATTATAGATTGCATAAGACACTTGGCGGCCCCAAGGACACCCAGTTAACATTCAGTAAAGCAGTGAAGGTCTTGGTTACATGTAATTATAAAAAAAATGTTGTTTTTTTTAAATCCGTTTACATATTTTGATCCTATTTGTGGATTGGCATGTGCATCGCCTTTATGACAGACCATGTTATAGAAAATTCTGTTTTAAAGAATATGTCCTAAACCTGAGACATATGTGCAAAACTCTGTGTTGAACGGCAGTAAAGAAACGTCTTACTCCAGAAACACTCTAAATGGGCCTTGTTTCCGTCTGCTACGGTATTTTAACAACATGTTTCCAGACCATGGGATGTTTTCTAAATATGATTCGCTAGAATCCGTCCAGACTAACAACTATACTTATTTAACAATCATCAGTCGAGGAAAATCTTTTCATATACAATATTGTGCAATATACAATTATTAATCCATATTGTCATAATGTAATCCAGGCCTAGTACTAATG
>NC_085861.1:39410973-39415973 GCF_034702125.1 Engraulis encrasicolus
TGGCCTGGCAGACGTTATCTTCTCCTTATGTCTTCTGCCAACCAAATCCCTGTCTAATCTGTTGTCTCGAATAAACAGCCTTACTTTCGTTTGATAGACCCATGACCTATCCGACCATCAGAGTAATTCCATAAACACAAGCCATCTCCTGGTAACAAATGCTTAGGATGTGCGACTCGAATGTGATGGCTTTTGTGCTTTGCCATATAGGCTAGCGATCAGAGGTACATACACCGTTCTAAGAAAAAACTGAAGGAAACAGGACCTGACTTCTGCTTATTTTGTACAATGATACAGAACTTGCAAAGGACAAGTCGATGGAATTGAAGAAAATGGAGAATAGAAGGGGTGTTTTTTATATTTTTATATGCCTTTGTACCTATGAGCGGTTTCCAAGATGCTATTGCCATTCAGAAATTTTCCACTGGCAACAGAGTTGCCAGTCATTGGCTTGACCACCTCCGTGTTTGGCACTCGGGTGCTGATGCTGGTTCTGAGCGTGATTCAAATTTTAAAAAAAAACAGAGCTGTGATAGGCCACCGCTCATCTGTTTAGAAGGTGCAGCATTCAGTCGAAATTTCTGTATAAAAAGAAGACTTCTTTGCACAAAAATAGACCTGAAGTGTGCGGATTGTCTTCTTTTTATACAAAAAACAACAGAGCGAAAAGAAAAAAAAAACTGGACCTTGCAGTCCTGAAGTTCATGAGGTGTGTGTGTGGCGTTTTTTTTCTGAATCATCATACTAGATAGGGCTGATCACTCACAAATGACAAACTCTGCCGAAACAAGACGATAAATAAATAAATAAATAAATAAATAAATAAATAAATAAATAAATAGCCCTGTGAAATAGATGGATCGTTGGAAGCAGACTGTTGGCACCGTCTGAGTGTGTGCAGGGCGGGGCGGGGGTGCTCTTTGGATGGATGCACCCCCCCCCACCCCACCCCACCCCCCCCCCCCCCCACCCCCCCCCCCCCCCCCCCCCCCCCCCACCCCAACCCCACCCTCCCTCACCACCACCACCGCACCCCCACTCCGTCCCCAAAATCCCTTCCCCCAATGCCCACCAACCACCCACTAACCCACTATGCCAACCACCACCCACCACTTTACCACCCCCACCGTGTCCTGGCAACTGGTAAACAGGGCCGAGAGAGTACACTTCCATCCAGAATGAACAATAATGGACTCCCTACAGACACAGCTCTGCATTCTAATCATCTGCAGGAGCCGGGCATTAAAAAACAGCACCTGCTTGTCTCTCTCTCTCTCTCTCTCTCTCTCTCTCTCTCTCTCTCTCTCTCTCTCTCTCTCTCTCTCTCTCTCTCTCTCTCTCTCTCTCTCTCTCTCTCTCTCTCTCCACTCTCTCTCTCTCTCTCCTCTCCCCTTTTGGACCGGCACCAAAATTCACAGCCTTTTTCTCCAAAATCGCCTCCCTGAAAATAAGAAAGAAAGAAAGAAAGAAAGAAAGAAAGGCAACGACTCCCTATGCATGTGCTGCTGTGTGTGCTTTCCCCCATCTCTTCCTGAGTCCCATGTTCCTCTGCAGGGCCGCTGATACTGTAGTGTTGCCCGGGGCTGGGGACAAAGTCATCTAAAGGCACCCCGCCACAATTCATAGGCAACGTTATTACTTACGTAGTAGCCAATTCTACGGCCCCTCTCTCCCTGGGCCCGGTACAACTGACCCTATTGTCTCCCTCCCTTGTTGGCTTTTCTGTTCCTATGCCACAGCCTCCCCGTTCCCCATCACCGTCGCCATCACGCACATGGCATGTGATGAGAATCACACAAATCCCATGCAGCAAAAAGCCAGCAGTGTTGAAAAGCCACGTCATCAATCCACATATGGCGTTTCATACGCACCACTACACAAAGCAGTACAGTAGAGGCTAGCACATGGTTGACTCTCTCTCTCTCTCTCTCTCTCTCTCTCTCTCTCTCTCTCTCTCTCTCTCTCTCTCTCTCTCTCTCTCTCTCTCTCTCTCTCTCTCTCTCTCTCTCTCTTTCTCTCTCTCTGACTGTCACATGTGATACCCATTTTAACCTTTAACCAGACTGGTGCATGGGTGTGTGTGATGGGAGGTTTTCATATACACATTTACATCTAAAGCTACAGCTGCCACTACACATTGCATCAGAATCAGTACAGTAAATTTAGCAGTGTTGAATTAGCACTACATGATTTATTGTGAATCAGTTGCTTTAACAGTGTATAAGAAATTGTTGTAAGTACCTACATGTAAAAGGAGTTTGTTCAGGTGTTACAGTAAGGGGTGTAAGGGGCCCTATTGACACCCCCAGGAAAGCCCCTTTCACCTCCCGTGTAGCCTTTATTACATTTATGTATGTATGTATGTATGTATGTATGTATGTATGTATGTATGTATGTATGTATGTATGTATGTGTATGTACATGTATGTATTAATTTATATTAACATATTATTTATTAGACTTTTTTAGACCGGGCAGTTGATGATGGAAATAGGAAACCAGGGAGAGAAAGATATGGAGTGGGATTGGGAAATGAAACAGGCCGGCCTCAAACCCAGATTTGCATTACCCAGCGCTACCTTGAGCATGGTACCGTCCTGCTGCACTTCTCCCTTTCGGGCCCCCTTGCACGGGTGAGGCATTAATGCAATTTCGTTTCGTGCAGTGTGACGTTAACACTTGTGTGCTGTGGAGTGCTGTCACAATGACAATGGGAGTTGGAGTTTTCCAGTTGGGCTTTCACTTTCCACTTTCAACTTCACTATTCACCTTCACATTGTCATAATATCTTCACTCAGTGTGAATATTCTTTTTTTTTTTGTCTTTCACAACTTTATTGACAGGACAGTTTGAGAGGTGGACAGGAAGCGAATGGGGAGAGAGACGGGGAGTGGTCGGCAAACGACCCGGGCCGGGAATCGAACCCGGGCTGGCCGCATGGCAGACGAGTGCCCTACCGGTTGGCCACGGCAGGGCCACTCAAGGTGAATATTCATGCTCTCATTGACATGCATCCTCAAGCAATGATCTGCAGCAGGAATCACCATAGACAAGGGCAGAAGCTAGAAATCTTGTAGCCTGATCATCATCGACTGTCAAATCTCATACAGAGATTCTGTTTTGACCAAGAAGATAACGAATAACGTTTCCAAATGGCCTGGTTAACCCGCCTCCCCCGGTTTACTACTGGCTGTGGCTGTGCCGATGGTTAAACCAGACATTTTCTTAGTCCCAATGAACGTCTCTGCTTAAACCACGTCACTACCTTGAACACGCCTCTACCCAGGGCAGTTGGAGCAGCTCAAAATTGATTGGTTCCCGACAAAGCGGGTGGAGTTTGTGAGTTCTCCAAAGCTCATAAAGTATTTGCATTACCCTTGACCTGACTAGTAGCAACGCCAAAGGTGTTGTGACACTAGGAGGACGTAGCCTGGCAAGAAATCTTGGACCTCATGAAAGATTTCCGTTTTACCTAAGTGTAAAACAAATTATTGGTCGCCTGCAATGGGTCCCCTGTCAGTGCAGTTGACAGATTTAGCTGAGCCTGG
This sequence comes from Engraulis encrasicolus, assembly GCF_034702125.1. Taxonomy (NCBI): domain Eukaryota; kingdom Metazoa; phylum Chordata; class Actinopteri; order Clupeiformes; family Engraulidae; genus Engraulis; species Engraulis encrasicolus. Next base: position 39,414,522 of record NC_085861.1, read on the forward strand.
GACAAAGTCATCTGAAAGGCCCTCTCTCTCACTACGTATCGTCTTATGAGGATCCAATCCTCCCCCCTCCCTGGTCCCGGGACAACTACCTCCTTTGTCGCTCCCCCCCCCCCCCCCCCCCCCCCCCCCCCACCATGTCCGCCTCCCTGGACTCGGCCCTACCTCCTTCGCCCCTGGTAGCAGACAAGTGAGTGCGCAACTGGACGTGCGGTGCTGAGCTGAGCTAACGGGCCGAGGGGCGAGCTGACGACAGACACACGAACTTGGTGGCCGCGACACTGCCTTAACCCCTGCATGGGGGCCTTGAGACCGAGCAGCCAGTCAAACTTAATCCCAGCTCGGATTCACTCCACTCCACACCGCACCGCACCGCACCACGCTATGCCGCATCGTGCAGTGCCACTCGGCTCCACAAGCAGCTTGTTGTGCTGCTGCTGCTGCTGCTGCTGCCCAAACGCGTTTAATATCAACTCAGTTCATTACCTCCACTGCTCGCCTAATGCAACTTGTCTTTTGGCAGCCTGACAGAACTGAGAATCAGATTATAGGGGCATCAAGCGAGCCAAGACACACTGAGTGGTTTGTGTGTGTGTGTGTGTGTGTGTGTGTGTGTGTGTGTGTGTGTGTGTGTGTGTGTGTGTGTGTGTGTGTGTGTGTGTGTGTGTGTGAGAGAGAGATAGAGAGAGAGAGAGAGAGAGAGAGAGAGAGAGAGAGAGAGAGAGAGAGAGAGAGAGGGAGAGAGAGAGAGAGAGAGAGAGAGAGAGAGGGAGAGAGGGAGAGAGAGAGAGAGAGATACTGTGAGTGTAGGTGTATTCGGTCGTGTGTGTGTGTGTGTGTGTGTGTGTGTGTGTGTGTGTGTGTGTGTGTGTGTGTGTTAAGATGTCACAAAAAGGTTCTCCGCCTGCCCGCATCCAGTGTCTCTAATGCCTCGGACATAATGTGAGTGTGACCTGCCGACGGTAATGAGGGCGCGGTAATGTTTGCACTGGGGTGATGTTCATTTGGCCAACAATTCCTTTTATGAGGTGCAAACAACGTTTGGCCCGTCCAGTAAACCTTACAGGGCAGACCGGAGGGGGGATTTTGTGCTTTGTGACTGCTGCACACACGCTGAGACAAAAAGAGAAGCTTATTAGGTGGATCATACGGTCTCGAAGTTAAAAATAATATTATCCAAATAGAGAGATATTAGAAGTGAAAAATAGTCTATGTTCTGCTTAGCTACCATTTGGTACAGTATGATTTTTTGTGATACAAACTAACTGGTCATTCATTACTGTTTGGGATGTTGTTTCCAACCTGACTGGACTGACTCTGGCCTCTACAGCATTCTTCTGATTTTACTGTTGTGTTACGGAGAGTTTCCAAATAGTATGACTTCATTAGATATAATGCTAAAAGATGCTAAGATGTGAATAATTGTATAGAAAATAAGGTGAGTGACTCTTTACG
>NC_085861.1:39420973-39423473 GCF_034702125.1 Engraulis encrasicolus
ACTCAATGTCATGATTAAAAGAGGTGGGCAAAAACAAACGTTGCTTCGTTCATACTGTTTCTAGTTGATGTTTGCCAGCAGAAAATGAAATAAGCAAATGTCCCCTGAAGTATAAGTACAATAAATGAATATCAAATCAAACGATCAAGTGAGCCTGTCTCTTGTGAACATGCTCTCTCGAGTAGAGACTCTGAGAAATGAGTTCTTCAGCTGACTTTTTTTTCAGTCCAGCATCACATAACTTTTTTAGATGCGTCCCACGCATCTCTATAAGAGGCTTTGGTGTCCGTCCGTCCGTCCGTCCGTCCGTCCGTCCCTCCGTCCGTCCGTCCGCCCTCCCGTGATGTGTTTCCCTCCCGTGATGCGTTTCTGAATTGTGATTACCTCCTGTGATTCCCTCTTGTGTCCACAAGGTGACAGTCGCTCAGTTTTGGCCTGGAGCTCATGCGTGCAAACCAACCGTGCTCTTTGCCAGTGAGAAAAACATGGCGGCACTTCCTGTTGATTTTCACATGAAAGTTTTGCTTAATTTAAAGTCCCTAAGCGACTATAAATGTTGTGGCTTCCATATATTGATGTAAAAGTGCCCCACGAAGTAATGAAGCACAACAAAGTTACTCCACATTACCATTTGACCACTCGTTTTTCTATGCTAACAGGGTAGCTAATGTAGCATTGTAAATGATCCAGGGAGAAAGGGGGAAATGTTGTGATTTCAGTCCGCCTGAGGCAACGATTTTCGTGGGGAAGATGACCTGCATCTCGGTGGCATTGAACCACGCCCCCGTGCCTTATTTGGCTCGCTCAGCACGTGCGTCCTCAGTCCAATCGCAATGCTTTATTTTCCCCAGACGTTTAATCGCATTTAAGTGAAAGTGCCATGTATACACATCGCAAAATAACTCTTAATCCGATCTATTTAAATCGCATTTATTAAATCGGACTTAAAAACATCATGTACACGTAGCCAATGTCTCATTGATTCGTTTATGGAACTTACGGTTTGTCTGTTACGGTCCACGAAGACAATATCCACGTGAAAACGCAAACGCCTGCAAACCACTGTTTTGACAGAAATACAGTTCACCTGTCGCCTACTCTGTTTTCTTCCCAAAGCGGCATTTAAAAGTATTCCATGAAATCCAACATCAACGTCACTTCAAATAGGTGACAGCATCATGCTCACACATGAAATAACACTTCAGTGAGGGGGGGACATCACTGCTCTCATATTAAAGTGAAAAGAGAATTTCACATTTTAGTTTATTTAATGTAGGCCTATGCAAAATTGCAAATAGCCTATTCATTGAAATCTGTCCAGAAAGGGTTGTAATGTTTGCCTGTTTTTTTATGTTTGTAATTTAAAAAAAAAAAAAAAAAAAAAAAAGTGATTTAAAAAAAAAAAATAGCCTAACAAAAATAGAGATTTTATGTTAAAAAAAATGTGATATGGGATGGACCGATGGCCCCCCTAAGCTAAATTCGCCTTAGGTCCCCACATTGCTAAATGTAGTGTAAGGGATTATTTTGAAAAGACAGTAACATGTAATCAGCAATGCATTACAGTTTTTTCAGTAAATTGCCCAACACTGTTGAAATCCTATGGTACTTTTTCAAATCCAGGCTTATACAGTACATGGTAGGCTTATTGATAAATTGCCTTGACAGGTTATGAGGAGGCCAAGGGGGCGTTTGGGCAAAAAAGGTTCAGAACGGGCATAGACGGACGCATCTGTTGTCCGCCTGTCGGACTTGTTTTCTTAGTTCAGCATCTCAGACAATCAGGTAATGTTGTTTGTGAGGGGGGTGGGGGGGGGGCAGTGACACCATCACCCTCCATCACCTAAGCTTGGGCTGGATGGAGAGCCTCATCCACTACACTCCAGCCGTCATTACCACAGTAGTAGCGTCCCATCTGAGAAATTCACAGTTCTCTCTTCATCTCTCTCAGGCACACACTCCTACTGGCCCACTCATTCACTCACTCTCAGTGTGGCAGTCCAGCAAGTGCTCTCCTCTCTCTCCTCTCTCTCTTGCTCTCTCATGCTCGCTCTCTGTCCTCTCATCTCACTCTCTGTCCCAGCAGAACAGGAGGGCTTGCAGAACGCCATTGTGACGACCTCCAGAGAAGACATACAAACAAAAGGGGCAGTTTTCTCAGTGTGGCCCGGGCGAGACAATGGCCCGCATTGTTTACCCCTCTGTCCCCCCTCCTCCCCTTAGTTAATCGGGCCCAGCCGGCTCTAATTGGTGTTTTGGTTAAGCGGTTTTCCAACTTATAGCTCCCTGGCCTAAATAATGGAGGGACACAACAAGCTTGCCAGGGAGAACAATGGCCGACTTGTCTGGGCACTGGCACCCCCCGAAAAAAAACTCAGCCAGAAGAAACACAAAGAGAGTCCTCCGCTATTGAAACCCCACTATCACGCTTTCCCTCCCTCCCTCCCTCCCTCCACTCCCCTCCTCCTCCATCCCCTCTATCTCCATCTCTCTCGCTCTC
>NC_085861.1:39428473-39500973 GCF_034702125.1 Engraulis encrasicolus
AACTGCACAGATAGATAAAAGGTCTTCCCCCTCCTGAGTAAACGCTGGGAACATAGCACAAGGTTTTGGCTCCAGCCCCGGTGTGGTCCACTCTGAATGCCAGAGTACACCTGTTACTGGTGCACTTCCAAAACCCTAATCTCCTTTGTCCACATGAGTCTATTGACTTTGGTAAACGCCTTAAATGTATTCATTTCTAGCCCACAGGGTGACTGTCGAGAAAAGAGAGGTGGGTGGGTGGGTAGGAGTGAGGGTTTAAGGATTGGATGGGGATCGGGGTTGATGGGGTGGGGGGTGGGGAGGTTGCCAGACTGGCTCTTTGAGCCTATAACCAAAAGAGAGAGGCCATTTTGGAGCTCTCTGTTGGCGTGTTCCGTTGAGAGAAAAGAGATGGAGAAAATGGGTCCAAAAATCACTCCGCTTTTCCTCTTCAAGTAAAAAAAAAATGTCTGGCTGCTCTGACCCTACAGTGCAAAAAAGGGCAAATGGGAGGCATTGTGACTTGGTGACAAGTAGACCAGCTCTATTGACTGTACTGACTACGGGAGTTGGATGGGAGAAGGGGAGGGGAGGGGAGGGGAGGAGAGAGGAAGAGAAAGAGGCCTAGTCTAGAGGAGGAGAAGGAGCGCCCACAATGGTTGTTTTTTTCTAACTTGACACTTGGAGTCTAAATCTGCTTGCCCAGAGAATAAAGACCAAGACAAATCCACAGTTCAGCCCCTCTCGCCTCTCGCCTCCCCCCATAACTCCTTTACTTGCCCCAACCACCCCCATCCATGCCACACACACGCACATACACACAGACACACACACACACTCCAAGTCACGCTGAGGAAGAAAAGTCACTGGGGCCATGCCGAATTCCAGCCCTCGGCCACTTCAAGGCACCCCGTCTAAACCCCCCCCCCACCCTACGTGCTTAAAAAAAAGCCATGTCTATCTGCAAGGCCAGGAGACATACCACAATAGTGTCCCCATGTCTATCTGCAAGGCCAGGAGACATACCACAATAGTGTCTCGCTCAATGAATATGGCCATAGCAATGGGGTGGCAGCCATCAATCTGGTCGCCATGGAGATGACAACGATGGCAAACACTCGTTCCAGAACTCTCTCATGTGAGAGATGTGAGAAAACACACTGGGGACATTTGGTTCAGAGGGTTGATTCAACACCTTAAACTTTAAACTGAGCTCATTTCAAAAATAAGATATGGCTTTAAGACTACCGTAGATGATCAGTGATATAAAAAAAACTTTCATTCAGATATACATAACATCACATAACATTACAAACTCCAGTTTCAACAAACTAAACTGTGCCACCAAAACAAGTTTCAAGTTGCAACTGGTCTGCCATCACTTGTACCTAGATTACCACCCCCCCCCCCCACACACACACACACACACACACACACACACACACACAGAGCACCTGCAATGCAGCAGGAGCTGAGCGGTGAGGTCGGCGAGAGTGGCAGGTGAGCTGATGCAGGCAATGTGAAGAGGGGAGGACACAGGACAGAGGACAGAGGACAGGAGGGGGCAGAATGACAGGAGGGGGCCGCTAGGAGGTCTGCTCTTCTCTGCCTGGGTTTAACCCAGGTGTGAGGGTGAAGTAGTACACATAGACACTTCCTCATGGTATATGGCATTAAAAGAGGTGGGCCCCATTGAAGGAAAAGAAAAAAATGGAAAAATTATTCTAACTCATAATGGCAGGTTATCATACAAAGTGCATGTTTTATGTGTGTGGAGATCAGATCTATCTGCTACACGTATGGACACCTCCCAAAAGCTGTGTCTGTTGAGGGGCACCTCTCTCTTTACACAAAAAGAAAGTTTTACAGTACTGTCAGCTGCTACAACACTACAATAGCAACCATAGCCCATGGTACCATGGATTATCATGGCACATCATGGCTGTTCAGTTCACATGTCAGGGGAGGTGTTGGAGTGGGGTTGAAGGTGGAGTACACCTGCTGTGCTGTCTCATGCCTCTCTACCCCTTTCCTTCCTTTGTTCCCTCCATCACCTCATGGACAAGGGGGACAGGGGATTTTTTTTGGGGGGGGGGTGGGGGGGGGTTGGAAAGGAGAGGTGGGTATTCACCCCTCCAATCCCCCCCAATGTCAACAGTGTGCAGTGGGAAGGTGTGATGATCTGATGCGCGGCTGGACCTCCCGCGGGTTACGGCCGTGTAATGGCAGCTCCGATTGTTCCCCTAATGGCGCTGTCACCGGGGCATGTTTCGCTTGAGCGGCTCTGTCTGTCCACCACCAACCACCACCACAACCGTAACCACAGCCACCCCTCCTCACACACACGCATATGCACGCGCACGTGCACATACACACAGACACGCGCACGCACGCACACACACACACACGCACACACACACACACATACATACAAACACACACACACACACACACACACACACACACACACACACACACACACACACACACACACACACACACACACACACACACACACACACACACACACGCACACACACACCAGCAGGGGAGCGCACACACACAGAGTGGCATTCAGTCAGATCTGATGGAGCTTTTCCACTTGGCAGCTCCTGGGCCCCGACCACTGCAGTGGCTCTTTGCTGGGGACCATTCAGAGTCAAGCCAACTGTCAGGACAAATCAAACACAATTCTGACTTGGAAAAAAAGGCAGCGAGAGGGGGGAGGGGGAGGTGAAAAAATATCTTTATGAAAGTAACTTAACAAAACAGGGCTATAGAAAACTGCTTTTTTGTTGTTGTTGTAACCAAGGACCAAGGACTGAATCGGGGGTATTAGGGTTGGGGTTGGGGGGCTGGTTGGGGAGAAAGAAGCAGTGGATGTGAAAGAGGCCTAAGGTTACATTACAAAAAAGAGAAATATTTTCAAGCATATTGGAGAATCTCTCTGAGAAGGAAGGACTAACAGTACCAAGAAACTAACAAAACTAACAGTACCAAGAAAGACAATGGGCATGATCTCTCGTCACTATGCAAAAGCATAGGGTTTGTTTTGATTGGTTATCAGCGAGCTAGTGAACCACTACCATGTTATCTGGTTAACCAATTGACCTGCAAAATGCCCATGGTGGTGGCTGCCTGGTGTGGAGGGCATGGAGTGATGTGGGGTAGCGTAGCGTGGCGCTGTACAGAGAGGCTGAGTGGGGTGGGGTGGGGTGGGGAGAGGAGAGAGGCAAGAGGCAAGCAGGGGTGGCCTATGGTACGTGGCGCTACAGCGGAGGCCCTCTTCCTCTCCTCTCCTCTCCTCAGGGCAGGGGCAGGGTGGCTGGGCTGGGCTGCTGCTGCCATGTGATCCCGGGCCGTTAAGCCGCCGCATGCTCCGTGCTGGGCCGGAGGGATCAGGGGCTTAATAGATTAAAAGTGGACGCATTCAGCAGCAGCAAGCCGCACCGCACCGCATTACAGGAATACCGACCTCCATGGCTTCTACGGACGTTCTCTTTCGGGGTTTTTTGCTTTTTTTTGCTCAATGCACAGTGATGGGGGGGGGGGGGGGGATGGGGGGGCATGGAGTGGGATATGTAATTCTCCATCAGAGGAAAATCAGACCTTGAATAGAAATGATGCTTGGCGAAAAAAAAAAAAGAAACATCTGTGATGAAATCTATCTGCATGTGGTTATGTAAGACACATTATATGTACGTCATGGTTTAAAAATACATGATGATCTGCAATGCTGTGAATGTTGTTTTGTACTGTACCATTGCAAAATCCTGGATGAATGAAAGAATGAAAGACATTTGGTCTTCTCTTATAGGGCAAAACACAAATAGAAGCTACAACCAAATCATCAGTGCAGATCCATAAGTTCCTCTTACCATTTTTTAAAGAGTTGCCAAGCGTTGTCCAGTCGTAATGTCGTTTTTGTTTCTTGACTTGACTGTTTTTTTTTAGAAGATCGGGAGGCCTTTTCAGGAGTGTAATGGGATTCTTGTTACTTTCGGTTATCTAGCTTTATGAAGAATGTACATCACTCATACAGCTAGATAACCAAAGATAACAGCCAACCCCTAGGCAACCCAAACCCACACCAACCAGGGTACCGGACATGCCAGAGCCCTGCCTAATGAAATTTAAGCAAAAAGAGAGAGATTTGTTAACACACATCAATTTTTGCCACAGTAGCTAAAACAATGGATCTGAGATATTAGACAAAAAACATATCAAGCAAACGTACAGTAGTTAAAATATATTCTGCAAAAAGTAGCCTACATTCAGCAAATAGCTTTCGTTTTAGACCTTTGTTGCATAGATGCATAAGCTTAAGAATCGTAAGCTAGCAGCTGCTAGTTTATCCCCCAGCAACACATAAGGTTAAGTGCACTGCATTCTGTGGCACAGCAATGCCAAAACATCATCCTCACTCTCCTCCTCAGCCTCCTAATGCAATATCGGTCTGCTGTTTTTGCTGAGTGTCTGTGCGATACGAGAGCTCCTGGACAGTCATGGTGGTGGCAGAGGGGGACAGCAAAGGGCCACACTTGTCATTTTTAGCTGAGCCACCAGCGTGTGGCATTAGTGCTAATGCTGCTACGACTACTGCTGCTGCTGCTCCTGCTGCCATCAGACTCACTGCAGAACCAGTCAGAACTGGCTGTAGCATCATCGCATCATGCCATGCCGCCTCCAACAGGCCTCGCAAACCCTCAGTCTCACTGTGCCAGGAGGACACACACACAAATTGTATACAAGCAATGCATGTGTGCCTGCACTCTCTCTCTCTAACTGCACTCTCTCTCTCTCTCTCTCTCTCTCTCTCTCTCTCTCTCTCTCTCTCTCTCTCTCTCTCTCTCTCTCTCTCTCTCTCACACACACACACACCACACATAGGCTATATATTTTTAAACACACACACACACACACACACACACACACACACACACACACACACACACACACACACACACACACACACACACACACACACACACAAAAGGATCCCAAAACAAAAGCAAGACCCACTTCTCAACAATAGTTTAAAAAAAAAAGCAAAGCACTTCCACTCTACCAACATCACCACTGGTAATGTGTAAGGCAGGTAGGAATTGTGTCCCTCGAACAGAACAGAAAGAAGGGAAGAGGGAAGGACAGAGGGGTACAGCTGTGAAAGAGTGGATACAAAGGAAAAAAAGAAAAAGAGATAATTTTCTGTGCATTAGGCTACAGCAGGCCTAATTAAATGCCTGTATGTGGCATAGCCCCTCCTATTTCTAGCTCATGCACTGAGAGAGAGAGAGAGAGAGAGAGAGAGAGAGAGAGAGAGAGAGAGAGAGAGAGAGAGAGAGAGAGAGAGAGAGAGAGAGAGGATAAGGGAAAAGTTTTTCCTTTCCATGACCAACATGTTGATCAAAGCTTAAAAGGCTCAACATGGCTGAACCAGTCCAGCAAAACTACAGCATGTTTTACCAGCACTATTTACCATGTTCATGAGTGCTTTATAAACATTTGCACACAGATACACACAACAGCTGCACAGATTATTTTTAAATTATTTTCTTTTTTATTATTTTAAAACCTCAAATGCTATATATAGGCATATAATCACATCTTTAAAAAAGTACTATTTTTTTATAATTAATTCAGAATAACATTGAATTGATGGTGACTTTTGATTGATCGTGATTGTCACACGTGTTGCTATAACATTACGGAATTTTTAAATAGGCTAGTACCACATCCACCAAACACCCACTGTGCTCTATTTAATTAGTATTAAAATGCACCCACAACTTATGATTGTAATACATTCTATCTTCACTTCAGGAAAGTGTCAAACATATTAGCAAGCTTACCATAGTAAGACCATATACACTGCAATAATAATAATAATATTAATAGATAAATAATAATAATGAAATAAATAATAATAATAATAATAATAATAATAATAATAATAATAATAATAATAATAACAACAACTCAAGAAATTACACTCATGAAACTAAGAGCCACATTCAAATGCATTTATCCAAAAGAAAGAAAGAAAGAAAGAAAAAAAGAAAGAAAGAAAGAAAGAAAGAAAGAAAGAAAGGAAAAGGCCTGATTTCTCTTACATTTACTTTTCTCGTTCATTCATCTTGTAACTGTTGGCTTTTTAAATTGTGAATGGTAGGCTGCTAGACCTGTATGATTTAACTTGGCCAACTTCCCCTGCCAGGTGTTCCCTTTCCCGCCAGCGCGAGCCCAAAACTGACTGCAAGAGCCTTGGGACTTCGCCATTCACTAGCTCGCAGACAGATATCATCACTAAAGGCTGAACGAGAATGACGCCTTCAGCTTGTCCAGTTAGAAAATATTGCTACTACGAGAATAATATAGCCTATATATATATATCTCTCTTTTTTTAAACTGATTTAGGTATATTTGAAATGCTAAAATATTTGAATGGATCGAAATTAATCTGCAAGTTTTATAGGCCTATACATTGCCAGAATGAGCTACTGGCAACGTTCAGCTTTCAGACGAAAAAAAACCCCTTAGTTATTCAGCAGTCAAGAAGTGTAACTCCTGCTGGTCGGATGACACAGCTGCAATCAACCATAGGCCTACTACAATACTGCACATGCATTAGGCTGCAATTATCGTGCTGTTGCCTACGCACCTACAAGACAAAAAATAGGCCCTGTGTCGTATAAAACAGCTTAGGCCTACAGCGAGCAAGACGTGCGCACATTACGAGCAAACAGGAAACATCGACATCATCATTCATCTATTAATCCCCTACCAGCAGCGTCCATTGTTCCCAGGAATAGTTGAAAAAGTTACAGGACCAAATCAATTGTCACGCAACATTTTTTCTCGAGAAGGGCCTATGGGCATCATGTCTATGTTTATTCATTGTGGTCCATTAGTCTACGTGCATGGTTCGTGTGACCTAATTTTCTGAAAACAGTCTGAATAGGCCACATATGATAGGCTACATTTCTACACAATTAAGGAGTAACAATCTTATTCTGTCTAAAAGTGTCTATGGCGTACAGCTGCTATTAAGGTAGCCTATTCATATTTTTCAAAGGATTTCACCAAAAGTTAACAGCAAAAGAAAAAAAGAATTAAAAGAATTACCTAAATGGCGTCTGATTCCTCTGGTGTTGTTTAAGACCATCCTGTGATAAATAGATCGAAAAACAAAGTCATACGGAGTCACACAATGGCATAGGCCTACCCGTTACATTGTCCAGTGCAAGAACTGTTGATACACCGGATTGCGCCTAAATTTCATGTAAGAGGATGTATAGGAGACGCTCTGGGGTGACGTCACCGACAAGGCTGTATATGAGGTAAGATGAATGAGACACACTGCCTGTTTCCTTGCTGCAGTACAGGCGACCGTAGCCTTGATTTCAGCCTATTGTCCAACTACTCAGTCGATGCAACAGATAACCCACACGTATAGGCCTACATACGAAGGCCTATATTAACATGTTCACGTGTAGGCTAGATTATACTCAACAATTAGCAAGAATTAGCATTCTCAAATTTGTTGAATAGGCCTACGTAAAGAAGGAAGAAAATTGAGAGATGGAATGAGGAATACACTCCCTTCACAAATATGTCTCGGATTATATGAGTTTTTTCATTAATAGTAGTCTAATATTTAAAGAAAAAGTAGGCCTGCTGTATTTCTCGGAATAATATCCCAGTATATGCTACAATATAGTGACAATCACCACACTAGCAGTAGAGAAACAACTTTGGGTAGCCAGGCCTACATCATTTTAATGGGCTTTGTGGCACTTTTTGTGCGTAATAGTATACTGTTGTTCCCATTTCGATACTAGGGATCCAAAAATCACTAGCAGGTGTGTGTGTGTGTGTGTGTGTGTGTGTGTGTGTGTGTGTGTGTGTGTGTGTGTGTGTGTGTGTGTGTGTGTGTGTGTGTGTGTGTGTGTGTGTGTTTAAAAAAAAAGTAATATACAAATAAAATATATTTTAGAGATGTTATGGAATACTGTAGCCTATTGTTGGCATGCGTAAATGTATGGAGTGATAGCCTAAATGGAAAATGGTTCTTTTTGCAAAACGCGGCCTTTACGCACAAACTGAATAATGTTTCAAATAACCTATATACAATATTTCACATGCTTAGCTATGGTACAAATATGAGGTCATATGCAGTTGTTTCATGAGAACACGTGTCCATGGTACCCACTCTCATCCACCACGTGCAGATTAGTTACTCGGCCTTGTGATTACCTCAATACGCACGGAGTTCAGGATTACAGTTGTATAACGCCTAGCCAACCCATTGTGTCCCGTTTTGGACTTTCATCCAATCCATCATAATAATTCTGAAATGCAGACACAGGCCAACACTGAGCACATACACACCTGTTTATGGGTATACACCCAAAGTGAAATAAAGTGTTCTGGCCTACACGAATGGCATGGAAGATGTTCTTATGCCAATGGAAATCTAAAAAAAACGTCTTAAGATTGTACAGCAAAACAGATTAAATATATATAACATAGCCTACTGATGAAACGCTTCTTGCACCATGCTAACCTATAGGATAAAGAGTGGTTTCATTTCACCATCAGTGGCCGATGACAACGCAACATATAGGGGCGGATAACGATCCCTCGTCATTGACGGTATTTCTGACCTTCCTGGGCTCAAACTTCCGTCCAAAGCCAAATGAAGTGTTAGATGAAAAAAGTAAACAATACCTATATGGGAAATGACGATAATCTAAAGAATTGGTGTTCAGAGCAGCAACTCGGGCATCAATACGACATCAAGTCCCACAAATCCATCAGTTCGCCCCAGTATAGCGGCTGCAGCACAGTGTTCAATGGTAACAATGATATCACATTGCACATAACTGCTTGAAGAACGCGGCAGCTGCCAACAGCGTAGTAACAAGAGCCAGTCTATATCAAATATTGCTTACAATAGTCACCATACAAGATTATACAACGCAGTATGCCGTTCACATCACCGTTGGGTCCCAAGCCCAGGATCAAATGTGGTCAGAACACCCTCTATTCTTTGTGTACTTTTCCCAACCAAATCCGAAACGACAGGTGACCGTGTCCACACTTTCGCGCATAGCCTCTGTCTAGCATCAGTTTGCAAATGTGCAATTGCAGAATAATACTCACTTGGCCATGAATCACAGAGACCCGAGCGCTCCACAACAATCACGGGAATTAATCAATCTGCGCGAGGCGACTGATCCTCCAAATGATGCTTCGCTCTTGATCCTCCGCTTCATGGCTGCGGCTCGCCGTGACGTCTCACTGGCTCCATCCATTCAGCTGCTTGCGGGCGGGTTGCCCCGTTGTTTTTTCACAATTATTTCCCATAGAGATGGCATTCTCCACCCCTGCCGGGAGCAAAGTGGAGCTGCTCGTTGTTCCCCCTCTTCGCCAGTCACCGAACAAAATGCATATGGACTTTTACATGCAAGTCAAAAAACATATAGCATCCCCAAGTCCCGCCCCTTATGACACGATGCAGTGGCACATAGTTCCCACCCACCAGAATTAAGAAGGCATCGAATACCCATCACTAATGCCCGCCTCTATAATTCCACATATGTGCAATTATGTTATTTGTGTTAGAGTTCACAATTAAGATGAATATTTATTTTTAAGACTATGTGGTTTACCACCAGGGTTACAATACATCTTACACCAAATGTAACACTAGGTAGAAGATCTGAAGTTCCACACTTGATGTAGCCTAATAGGCCTAAGCATCTGTATGGAGGATGGTATATGGCTTTTGTAGTGATTCACTGCTTAATTGAAACCAGGGAATATAACATAGTAAGCTTGTAGGCCTATTATGACTTGTAAAGCCTACAAACATTTATTGAAATTCTGTAGGCTACTTATTTAAGGTCAACTGTCTATTTTTCTTTTCTGTTTTCCTGAGCAGTATAATGGCATAGCAGTCTAGGAATGCAACCACTGTCAGGGTCAAAGCGTACAAATCAGCTTTAACTGTCAGTCCCCACTGCCAACCCTTTGGCAGCAGAGCAGAAAAGAGGTCTAGGATGGTTGATTATCATAATAATCAGATCGTGGGGATCAAAATCTCCTTTGAATACATTACTTGTTCAATAGGAGGCGCGACTGCCAAACAGACAACTTTTTCAGCGAATGTTCTTGCAAATTTCTCCGCACCAGAGCAGTCAGTCAGGGATTCTTTCTCACCCACATTTAAAAAAAAAAAAAAAAAACTTTTGGACTCTGTCCTGGGCCCCCGATGTATAAATACGGCCACTGTTTCAGTCCCCCCTCCAAAAATGTACGCCCGGGTGAGTTTGTCCTCTCCCCACAAGAAAAATGTCCTGTGATGCTTGGTTACCAAGGGCAGGCCGCAGACACTCGTTAGAAGCCCCAACGTGCAGCAGGGCAATGGAGTATGGATAATGCACAATGGCTTCGTGTCCCCCCGCCAAACGCATGGGAACGCACGAACTCAGACACCGACGTAGACAAGGGACTTTTCAGAGATGCGATGACATGACTCAAGTTCATTATGAGCTTTCAGACAGTGTCTCCCCGGCCGCCCGACTCCCACAGCTGACCAAGAGAGATTCCGTGGGGACCGACCTGCTAAACAATGCAGCGGGCCTCATTGTTCATGCAGCAGCGAGACATGTGAAACCATTCGTTCACTAATTGTAAAGGAACCCATACATTCCAGAAAACAAATAGCACACAACATCTCAAATCTAGACAGTTATATTAGAGAGGCTACCAGCAAAAGAGCAAGAAATCAGACAGAAATATCCAATTTGTGATACTTTGGCCTTGTGCATTCTATTTCAGTGCACGAGTTGTATTCAGGCCATATAGGATTTTTAAAATAAAAAAAATATTATAAATTACGAAACTTTAATAAGAGGAAAAAACAACAATCGTCTTATCTCTCTTTTGGGTGCAAATTGGCAATATGAATAAATACTTATGTTTTGCCAGAAGGGGGTGTGGGGGTGGGGTTTAAAAAAATGATTTAAAAAAAACTTTTACTATAACTTTGAACAAATAATACATGCCTGTTTGCATGGCCTCTCCCGCAAGTAATTATTGTGCGCCACGCATTGTGCACACTAGTCTGCTCTACCTCCTGGTAAGTAGTTTATGTATATGGGATAACAAATAGTTTGCAAGTAAAATAAATTATGGAAAAACAATGCCCTATCTTACCAAAGGTCCAGAGTATACCGCTTTGGGTGGTCACTATCCACGTGTGACCGTTGACAACCCCACTGCCCTTTTCAATGATATAGCAACATCATTAATTTCAATTAGGCCTATTCATATTGGCTTTGGATATTAGAGATGTATGTGGCCTACATGAAAGGGGTGAATCTCAATATCCATTATCATAAATCCACGCTCTTAAATGCACTGAAGATGGCATGCGTACTTATCAACTGTGTGCGCAAATGGCACAATACACCTGCCCATATGCTTCTGCCAGTGGCCAGTCTGGAACGCGTCCAGGCTCTACCTGCACCTGAGCGACCTTTCCGTGTAAAAGAGCAGACTTAATTAAATCTAGTGGTGAGGTTGGCACACATTCTTCCTCCAGCTCAGCGTCAAAAGTTGCAGATACACCCTATAAACGTGCCAGGGTGGACACCCATGGCCAGTCTTGGTTTTATTTATTTAGATGGGGGTTCTTCATTTCAGCAAGGAGGATTGCCCTCAGATATATCATATCATAACATGACCTATAACTGAAATGATGTAGTCTACTACACGTGTATTCTGCTGGGTATAGCACAACTTGTGTTTGGCACCACTGAGTTGGCCTCAGGCTCGTTAAAACCCACGGTTCACGACGGACTTTATCTCCACCTGTCCAGTGTCCAACCAAAGTGTTTGGTTACCTTTTTCAAAATTTTTCACCTTGCTAAATTGTTTCAGAAACCAACGACTAACACATTATTGAACGTTTATCTTTGATTGAACCTCACCACCAGCCATGCAGGCGTATCTTTGCGAATGTTTGATGTCAGAACGCATAAATAATTTATCAAAAAGTGTGTAGTGTAAAAAAAAGTGTAAACGTGTGTAAACATCGTGTTCACTTCATGTAATATTGACTACCTAGGCTGTATGTAGACTGATGGATAAAATTTGCTCGTCATAAATCATTCATCACATTCCCAACCATTAGTATCCATACCGTGTCGAAATTGTATTTTAGCCCAAACGCTGTGCTTCTCTCTTGTGCTGTTTGTCTCTGTCTCTAAGCACCACCTCTAAACGGGCACCTTTGTTTTGCTGGCGTCGAATCTGAAACGTGCTCTGCACCTCAAACTTAATCTTTTGTCGCTCTAAATCTGACCATATTGTCGAGGCTCCGTGGGAGCCTGTCGCGCGCACTCCTCTTCCTCCCTGTCTTTTAATTGGCCGCTCAGGAAGCCTTTACAGTTGCCTCTGTATTTACAGGCTATATTTTATTTGTTTATTCAGGCAAGCTCCCTTTTAACACCTCTTTCTTCACGGTTATGAGCATGCACGCTGGCTACCTGCCTTTAATGTTCTAAAAGCCTCGTGCTGTAACGGCCCTTAATTACCCATGCGCCAAATACAGCAATGGGAAAATTAACGTGAAGACGTTGATAATTTTACAGGCCTAATGCAACTTCTTTGCGGGTGAGGAATAGGTCTAATATGTTTGCAAGTTACCGTTTCAGTGTGTGCATTTGTTCCTTGTATAACACACACAACAATGTAAATTCCTGCCCCAAGTGATATGGCCTTAAAAGCTTGACTGTCCAGCAGGAGATTGCCACTACTGTAGCATAGCCTATGTGATGCCATGATATTGCGCATCAATTTGGTATGAAGCACTGGCAATATACGGTCGCTCTGGAAATTGCATGTGTGAGCATAAACAAAAAAGGGGATGGCTCAGAATTATCCCACGCACCATCGTGTTAATTAACATTCATTTGCATATGCAAATTGGTGGCAAACATCTCATCTACCGCCGGTTACACGTTGCGTTTAGAGTGACTAGCCTACTATAGAGGAGATTAAATTCCCCCAGCGATGGCACCAGCTAATTTTAACTTTTTTATGAATAATAATAAAAAAAGTTATAGTAAACCTCCCCAGACAATTACACATGACTTAAAGTTTACCATGTTTGTGATGGACCGCATGCCTACCTGTACTGGTTCAGAGTCTCCACTTTTTTTTTTTCAAATTCAGCTCCACCATAGGGCCTGAATTTGATTCATTAGAGCAGAGAGGCTCATATATAGCCTACCAATCATCCAATGGATTTAGGGTTGTTAATTATCAAATGAGGCCTTCTGATAGGGCAAGCAAATCAACAGCACCAAAAACAATTATTTACCCTACACTTTATGTTCAACCATAAACACATTTCACTTCAAATTATAAATTATAATCTAAACCATAAGCACCTACTGTGCGCCCTGTGGTAAAGCGAGGAATGTTGGTGAGATTTTTTCTCTCTCTCTCTTTTCTCAGTCTACCTTTATGTAGCCAAATCCTTGAGGCTAGTTCAACTTCTAGTAGATTAGAATAGAGTAGTAGAAATGTGAGACACCTTGTACGATGTAGGCTTATATGCTTATGTTAATATCAACAGGAACCAGACAGGTTACGTCTTAATTACAGTACAGTAGGCTAGCCTACAGTGTTAACCAAATGAGGATTTCCTCTGAATGTATTTTCATATGCCGTTGCCACATTTGAGTAACTCCATTTAATACATTTAATAAGTTAATACATCTTGCATTATTTACTATATCGAATATATGACAAGTTTGTCAATTCCTATTTCAACTGATATTTGTCTGTGATGGAGGGTTTGACACCCTAATGCTGCAAGATGTGCGTTCCCTTAAACAGTGCTCATTTCTAGATAAATTCCCTTTTGTTTTATTTCACCCCAATTCGTTTATTTAAGAACTACTTCTAACGAAATGCATAACATTATAAACGAATAGCCTATTTAATCCACACGCGGATGCGAAAGTTTGAAGCACCTTGCAAAGAACTTCACTCCCAACCCGCTTGCAAGTGTCCGTCTGAGCATTGCAACAAACCAGCAAACATAATCATCAATGTAGGCTATATCTTCCTTTTAACTTGTTTTGTTTGCAACTTCAGGGAAATTCGTGTGGATGCGTTCGGAATATCAGGTGTGAATTCAATAGAACCATCCTGCGACTGCGCCTCCTACTTCACAAAGTCTGTAAATGTTGCATGTTGAGAATACTGTCGTAAACGAGTTTTGAAGACATTGTAGCCCACAAGTGCACGGTGCATGATTATAATGCGTAATTCTGTATTTTATGTCATTCTGACATGAGCAAACAAACTGCATCCTAAAAAGTGACCCCACTGGTCATCTGCAAAAACGCACATAATTTATTTTGCATGGCGACATGTGGATGTTGTGTTTTATGTTTAGTTTCGTCGTTTGTAAGTTGTGAACTGCAGCCTATAGTCCGACGTGCCAGTGATTGTCCAGCTAGCCTGTCAGTCAGAGCACCTGTAGCTCTTACAGGCTACATTTATTTAAGGTGATCTGGCAGTGACACAGCCCTTGACATAAACCGGTAGGATACCTGGACGTGAAAGACGAATTGAGAAAGTTAAAAAATCAGAACCGCTGCAATGATACTCAAATAATATTATGTGCTCGTCCATCTAGGGCACTGTTGAACATCCACTCCTCCATGCGGTAAAGCGCGCCATGCAACCGATTGTGTTCCCCAGGAACTCCATTCCCATTCTCTAAGTCAACGGTTAAAAAGGATATCAAACGGAGGAAGTGCAATAACATGACCACTCCTTTTCTTTTGATGGGAACAGTGAGCAGGGGAGATGCATAGAGGGCTTGTATTGGGCACAGTGGCGGGTGGCAATGTAAGAAGTAAAATAGTGCAGATTGGCGCATTGTGTTCCGCTGATCTAGGATATTGAGTTGTCAGCATGTGCCCCTTGTGTGTGGACCTCAGGGGTCATCAGGATGTATATAAGATTGACCTGGACTACACGTCGCGGAGGAGCCTTTATTTTATGGTGAAAGAGGTGGGGGAAAGGTGTGGTAGACGCACAGGCAAAGCACTAAGGATTTAGGATGTTTGTTTCTGTTCCTCTGCGAGCCTGCATGCGGTTTTGGGGGCGGGATATGCGGTTTTTGAATTCGTGTTCCACCTCCTTCATAGTTTCCCTCCCGCTTAGCTGCAAAGAAATGATCTAAAGGGTTTACACGCCTGTTTATTTTAGCGGTGGATGAGAACGGAGGCAGTGAAAAGCAGATGTCCCCTTCATGGGATTATGATATTAATGAGGGAAATCATGGGTGGGAAAAGGCCGGGTTAGGGAGCCCCTTGGGATTTGCTGGGTATAGGCCTATATTATCAGAGGTCACATTTACAGTTTTGGCGTGAGAACATTTTGGTTTATTTAGGTCTAAGTATTATCCACTTTGAAAAAAGACGATATGGGGTGGCTTTAGGCTATGATAATTCACATGTTGGTTTGTGGTGATATTGGTATCAAATCCAGCATTTTTGCCCACCAGTCTAATTCCCTACTCAGTGAATACTTCCCTACTCGAACCATACGCCGTCATGTCAGACATTTTATAATGCCACATACTTCTACCTCCAGTCCAGAGGATGAAACCCGTCACCCATCCCCCATTAGGCTACCAGGGCAGGTAGGAACACAACGAGAGACCTCAAATTTCACCGCATGTCGCTGTCCACGCCGTGGTGCTGAAACCAATAGCCTATTGATTGAAACTTGCTTCATCAGTCTGCTACTAAATGGAAATGGTTACATATCGTACAAATACTTCTGATAAAACACTGGCTGCTTTATATAGTTGTGCATTGTTATATGTTTTCACTTTTCAGTAAATCCCACAGCAATGAAGTTTGTACAAAATGTCAGGTTTACAGCACAGCATAAATACCCTATTGCTGAGGCTATTGTTGTGTCAGATATCTTGGCAAGAAAGTGCTACTACGAAAGGCTTTACACTACCCATGGTGGATATGAATCTAGGAACACGTTTGAAATCAGGGGGAAATATAACACCGTGGATTTAAAATAATATTAGCCTAAACCTTGCACCCTGTTCCGGTCCTCTCCAAATTATAGGCATATAGCCATTTGGGCATTTTATAGTTCATAAGCATAGAGTTCCAGCTGATATTCCTTTGACCATATTCCTTCTTAAAAACTTACTTGTAACAGGGCTAAGGCTAGCCTAAACATGTAGAGGAGACAAATTGGCAAATCAATGTCCACAAGTTCATTTGGCCGCCAGGACCAGCTAGGCTAATCGAATTTACAAAAAAAATAAAAAATAAAATAAACTGTTACGTTGTCGTGTGAAAAGACACACAAAGACATGTTAAGCCATAGCCACCCCCATAGCATTGGCTCATGCCACACCATGGCCTTTCATACAAGAGTTATAGAGCGAAATTAATCGCTATAGGCCACACATTTAAGACAGAATTGAGGTTAAGTCAGTTGCCTTAACACGGGGTTACTAATTATTTTCAGGCTATGGCTGTTGAGGTAGGCCTTAAGTAAACAAGGCAGTATTAAAATTTTGCTACCAAAACTGTTCCCTCTTGGCCACTAGTTATGGACATTGTCATGTTCTTCAACTTTGCTGACGCTGATCTATCGCCACTTTCCCCAATAGAGAGCAAGTTGGACCAATATCATCAAACAGCGAAATTGTCAGTGGACTAAAATGCTCTCAACACCTGACAGCTGTCATCATGCAGCAAAGCATTGCTTATTGCAACAATTTCTTTGTGTAAACTAATTATAGGCCTATTGAATAGTAAATAATGCACAACATTATTATTATTATTATTAGCCTATTGTTGTTATTATTATTATTATTATTATTATTATTATTATTATTATTATTATTATTATTATTATTATAGACCTATAGGGCCTACAGTAACCTCAGGGCTTTTGATATAGGCTACTCCTACACAGGTTCAAGTTTTTCCAACTTAAAAATCAAAATAGAAATGTGCCTGTATGGTATTCATTTTCTTCCTTCCATCATTTCTTTTGGATTAAGGGGGAACAGTACACAAACACACACTGTTCATTTGCATGTCGTATCCCACGGTGGAAATTACAATAGCGGCCAATTAATATGCACATAAATTAAAACTGGGAGCATTCTAAATTCCGAGCACAGGCGGGTTTCCTAAGGAGAAAAAAAACCTTGGCGAAGTAACAACCCCACTGTTCTCATTCTAAATTTTTGAGAGGAGGGAAGCGCGCGCAAGAACGCGCGCGCTCAAACACGCACATACCGCACGCTCTCTCTCTCTCTCTCTCTCTCTCTCTCTCTCTCTCTCTCTCTCTCTCTCTCTCTCTCTCTCTCTCTCACACACACACACACACAAACACACACACACACACACACACACACACACACACACACACACACACACACACACACACACACACACACACACACACACACACAGCCATTTTCTCTGACTGTAGGCTAATTGCTGCAAAACACAACAAAACGATATTAAAATCTGTAATTTTCCACGTTCAAAATGGCCATTATGCATATTCGTTTTGCCCACCAAAGAGGACACTTACATTTTCAGCTATTCTATTTTCTACAACGATATGCTTGGCTCTGCAATTTCTTCTACTTTCTTTTCTGCTAGAACTTCACACACACACACACACACACACACACACACACACACACACACACACGCACACGCACACGCACACAAGCACACACACACACACACACACACACACGC
The DNA here is from genome assembly GCF_034702125.1 of Engraulis encrasicolus. Classification (NCBI taxonomy): domain Eukaryota; kingdom Metazoa; phylum Chordata; class Actinopteri; order Clupeiformes; family Engraulidae; genus Engraulis; species Engraulis encrasicolus. Next base: position 39,446,302 of record NC_085861.1, read on the forward strand.
ACACGCACACGCACACGCACACACGCACACAAGCACACACACACACACACACACACACACACACACACACACACACACACACACACACACACACACACACACACGTACCGTGTGAACGGAGTAGCGGAGTAACACACAGGTGTTTCATTTGACCCCTTTGCAGTTTTCCATCTCACCCATGTTGCAGTCTCTGTGTGATTAGTGTGGCAGCCCGTTCTTGTTATTTTTATTAGCAGTATAAAAATAGCCTTCCGTCTGTTTATTTTATTACATTACTTTATTTAAAAAAAAATTGAGGGGAAAAAAAGGAAAATTAAGCATTTTGTTATCCCTGTCTCATATGATTTATATTGTAGACTATGTGATGAGAAGAAGAACCGTCTCTTGCCTACTCAAAAAATATAACCATATAGCCTACACCACCAATAAAGGCTTATCAAACACATGTTTTAGCGTTATACAGGCAAACATTAGGCTGTATGAGGTATGCGTTATGGGACAGCTAATCGCATTAAATCTCCCCCAAACGTTTCGTTGCAGATTAGAGATATAATATTCAAGCAAGCAACCTCGAGGCAAAACGATGGTGATGTGGCTTGTGTGGAAAAGGAGGATCAATGTCTTACGTTTTGTCGCCACCCTGTGCTATTGAGCAGTACTGCGGGTTAAAGGTTTAAAAGTGCACCATAGAAGTAGACGTGGACTGTGTAGGACTGTGGCCAGAGTAGGTATTGCAACTATGCTGCTCATTGACACAGTGCTGTCTACAACCAAATTTGATCTCTTCATGAATATTTACTTACTAATTCACTAATATTTACTAGTATGACCAAAGTACAACTAAAATGTCTATTTCTGGAAATTCAAAATGGTGGAGAAGATCCCCCTGTTCATGTTTGAAAAGTGCAAATTTCCCAGTCATAATGAATACTTAGAATTTGATGGTGGTGGTAAGTATTCATGAAGAAGGTAACATTTGCGAATGGGCAGCATGAATTCTGGAAATTACTAGCCTACAAAAATGATTACACAGTGCGTCTTTAAGAGAGGCCATTATGAAAGCAGCATCAGGTTGTGGTCCTTTCCAATATGCTGTCCTCGGCCTGTGCTTGTAGCCACAACAACTTTTGTGTGACTACTCTTCACTTAGCATTCTGATTGCAAATGAGAAAAGGACATTAGAATTGTACTGAAATACAATTCTGTTGTCAGTGACTTCATCACGAGGAGGCAAGTGAGCAAGGGAGGATGGGAGTCAGCCCGCATATTAGAAGGGAACCCCTTGTCTCATGACTGGCGGCATTTAAGAAAAAGCCTACCTTATTAGTGCCTGAATTAAATAACATGCATATGAATATAAAAAAATGGGTTATCAAGAGTAGAAAGAAATCAACAAATAGCAGGCAGGCAAACAGAATGTGTTGGAGCATATGCACACATTAAATGCAGTATTTGTTCAAGGGCAGCTGTTTACAGCTGGTGCAAATAAAGATGAGTATACTATAAACTGGTGTGTGAGATAGAGTATGGTGGGCAATAGCCTAGTTATATGCAGATTGTGTTTGAGAAATAGAAGCACAATGTATAGGGACAGGAAAGGAAAAAGGATGGGTAAGAATGGTCATAAAGGAACAGTCCACCCTTTTTTGATTTTCACATTTTTGCAGTATTTCCAAGCATTTTTCATGAATGTGCATATAATTTTCTTATTAGTGTTTTCATTACTTATATTTATTAGATCAGAATTATTAGCATAGCTTAGCATAATCACTGGAAGTGAATGTGAGCATTAGCATCAAGCCACAAGTGATCACAGGATGGTAGCCTACTAAATAGCCGTTTTGCACTCTGGTACATTTTACATTAATTTTAAAATAGTTTATACTGTACATTTGATGATGTTTTGCTTGCATTGCTAGGCTTAATTTGGCTATACTGTTAAAATAGGCAATGCAAACACATAGGCTACATGAAAATTATGTGCACGAATAATGCTTGGAAATGCTGCAAATATGTGAAAATCAAAAAACGGTGGACTGTTCCTTGAATGTACAGATGGCCTATACTGAGATGGCATAGGTAGGCTACATACAGCTCAATGAGTTATGTTGTAACATTAACTTCAGGCACACCATCACAATGTCATTCCAGTGACCTAGCCAGTCTGGGCCTACCCATACCTATGGTGCTGCTCCTCAGAATTTCACCACTCCACCAGTCTGCACCGATATTTCAAATCTTACCAGGATTAGTAACCAATTAACTTTGTGCATTTCCAATGGGGTATGTTAAAGTAATGACATGCTAGTTCTGCAATTTGTCTTTCCGGTAGGTCTATCTGGTCAAAGGAAGGAATGATCTGATTGATTGTAGCGCCAATAGCATGCAGAGCCATTTGAAAGATGCGGTTCAAGCCCTCCCCTCCAGAAACAGATTTTCAAGATGACTTGGCCAGACCAACGCACGCTGAGCTTTGAAGTTGTAATAGCCAGGCTACTTCTGCCTGTCCTATAGGGCTAGCCATCATCATCATGTCTTCTAGACCAGGGGTGTCAAATCCAAATTTACAGTGGGCCAAAATCTAAATTATGGACGAAGTCACTGGCCGAACTCAATGATTACTAAATGAAAAATGGGCTAACATTGAGCCAGCACGCACTTAATGGAGGCAAATTTCACAATTTCCCATCATATGGTGGTTGAAATGTTCTTGTGCATATTCTGCTGTATATGTGGGTGAGATATTACCCTCTTCTGAGCCCCTTCATATGCCAGTGAGACACCAAATCTTGTATTCAAGTCATGTTACTTTAGTATAGTAGTGTATTAAAGTATAGTATATTGTGTATTAATGGAGTATGTGGGCCAACTACATGGGTTCTAAATTTTTGTTTTCTCCTGACTGCGCGAAACTAGCTGCGCTCAACTCAACTTCTGATTGTTAGAAACCGCTGTCGGTCAAAAAATTAGCTCGCGTGGTTGGCTGCCAGTGTCTTGCCCCTCCTCACAACAGCGTGTTTACAAAAAAAAAAAAAACTTTTTTGATCTTGCGGGCCAAATAAATTGACCCTGCAGGCCAGATTTCACCCCCGGGCCTGAATTTGACATCCCTGTTCTAGACCAATGATGGTTTGTCCATCCTCAGGTGTGAGGTGAAACACCTCTGACAAGTCAGTCAACGTGAACTTGTAATGACATACTGTACCTGTCAGAAAACTGTTACCATGGCAATGGCAAAAATGATAAACCGAATCTTTTGGTACTAAATTGCAACCAACTAAATTTTAGGAAAAGCCACCAAGTTTCGTAGTCATAACGTAAGTTGTTAAGGAATTATACTGCATCAAAGTCGACGCGGGCACTTTTAGCCCACCCCAGTCTGGATACAGTTAACATCTCCCATTCTTTTACAACAGAATATGGCCCATAACACTGTTTGTGAAATTTGCCTTTGAGTATTAATTACACAATTTTAGTCCATTGTTATGTAATAAGTAATGAGTTTAGTTGTTAATGGTTTTATTTTGACACAATTGAAGTTTGTAAGAACATGTGAATTCTGTAGGCCTATTCCCTCTAAGGAACAGTGTGATGGAGTGACCATCACTAGGGTTGTGGGTGTGTTCTGACTGTCACGCCAACGAGCCTACCCCAGAAGGTCCAGGTTTGAGTCCCGGCTGGGCGGGGTCAGCCCTATGTTCCCACAGCCCATTGATCCCACGGCCCATTGGTCCCACAGCCCAAATGGTCCCAGCTTAATCCTGCTGCTCCATGTTCCCCCAGTTTTATGAAATTATTCAAATATAAGCCCTATGCTTTACAACTCCATGTTCCCACATTTTCAAGTAAACTAAGAGAACCAATAGGCCTAAAAGTAATGTTAAAAATCTTAGTGATGTGGGACCAATGGGCTGTGGGACCAATGGGCTGTGGGACCATAGACACGCTCCCGGCAGGGCAACTCTACTCCCCTTCACTACAAATGGTGTCAGAAGTGAGATGGCCGCGCTAAGCCCCCCACATTTGGGCTTGCATGCCCATGGGGACCCCGGTTCGAGTCCGGCCGGGTCATTTCCCAGCCCTACCCCATATCTCTCTCCAGCTCATTTCCTGTCTCCTCTCACACTATCCTGTCATAATAAAGGCCCCAAAAGCCCCCAAAAGATACTTAAAAAAAGAAGTGAGATGGCTTCCGTGAGGCCATCGGAAGTGTACCCTTGTGTGTGAGCTGTAATTCCATGTGAGGGACCCCCGGGATTGGTGACCCCGGTGCAAGGGACCCTAGTAATGGGTGAAGCATGGGGCACACTGGATGGGAGAAGCATGATGGGCAGTTGTGTGAGGGACACCATGAACGTGTGAAGTGCATGGGTGCGCTTCCCGAAGAAGAAGGCAGTGTGATGGAGGGACCATCACTAGGGTTGTGGGTGTGTTCTGACTGTCACACCAATGAGCCTGGCTCTTTGTTGTAGTGGTCTGACCCCCAGTTAGCTACCCCAAAAGGTCCGTATTCTAGTCCCGGCTGGGCAACTCTACTCCCCTTTGCTACAAACAGTGTCTCATTGCTAATATAGCCTACTGTTGGCCCTTACCCTAATCATAAACTTGTTTCTAGAAGCCATGCTGCTGGATATGCTTGATGGAGGAGAACTGGACGAGACCTGGGTGGCCCTTGTTTACTCACAGTGTGTGTGTGTGTGTGTGTGTGTGTGTGTGTGTGTGTGTGTGTGTGTGTGTGTGTGTGTGTGTGTGTGTGTGTGTGTGTGTGTGTGTGTGTGTGTGTGTGTGTGTGTGTGTGTGTGTGTGTGTAAATTCAGAGGAAAAATCAGCATGCATTATTGAGGTGGGTTGTTGATTTGATCTGTATATGGACACTTGTTACTACTCGAAAGTGCTCAAGTATCAGCCATTATTGGAACGTATTTCCCAGTTGGGGTATGATTGCAGACTAGTAGTACTGATCTTTGGAAGCTTAGGCCATGTACACAAGAATGTAGTTAGAGGACTGCAGTTAGGAGGAATGCAAAAAAGAGGAGCAAAGAATTTGGTTAAGTTTTGCTCTGTTTCAGTTATTATTGGTAGTATGCAGATATGGAGACATATATGTTTTGTTTATCCATGAATTTTGAAAGCTACAACAAAAAGAGGACTGGTACTATGTAAAAGTGTGTAGCCCGTAAGATCTATCAACATGTCAAATACCTTTTCCAAAATATTTGGATCTTGTACCCTGTTGCTTGTCTCTTGGATCCAAATAAAAGTAATCAAATGTGTGTGTGTGTGTGTGTGTGTGTGTGTGTGTGTGTGTGTGTGTGTGTGTGTGTGTGTGTGTGTGTGTGTGTGTGTGTGTGTGTGTGTGTGTGTGTGTGTGTGTGTGTGTGTGTGTGTGTGTGTTTGTGTGTGTGGGATTGTTTGTAGCTGGCCCTGGACGAGGCAGAGGGGCTTGAAGGCCATGTGAGTAGATCAGAGGTGAGCAATTGCAAGGGCCACATCTTGTGTTTGAGTATTAACTGAAGGGTCAAATCTTGCAGGCAACTTGCCTGTGTCAATAAGAAGAAAGAGTGTACGCTGACATAACTTGTCAGTTTTGCCATTCCTGCACATTTAGTTGTTGCCTATGCACTTGGTTAATCTTAAAGGGACACTGTGCAGGAAATGGTCAAAAAAGGTACTGCAACTATGATGCTCATTGAAACTGGGCTGCCTATTGCCAAATTTCATCTTTACATGAAAGTTTACTGAGTAATAAACAAATATTTTTTAGTATGGTCCAAGTACAGTCGTTTTTGCAGCTAAAAATGGCTATTTTTGGAAATTCAAAATGGCGGACCATGGAGAAGATCCCCCTTTTCATGTATGAAAAGCGCAATTTTTCCAGTCATAATGAATACATAGAATTTGATGCTGGTGGTAAGTATTCATGAAAAAGGTAACATTAGTGAATGGACAGCATGAATTCTGGAAATAAACAACAAAAAATCTCACACAGTGTCCCTTTTTAACCAGATTGTATCCAAAAAACACAAAATCACAGCTGCCCAAATCACGGCAGAATTAAATGTGCACCTCAAACCTCCTGTTTCCACAAGAAATGTCCATTTGGAGCGTCACAGGGTCAATACACATGGACGGGTATATACTGTACTGTATATATATTATTGTGGTCTAAAACCAGGTGTTGCAGTTTTTTTCTAACCCCTGTAGATGCTATGCTCTCTTAGTTCTCATTTTAGTTTCATTTTGGGGATGGTGACAGGAACCTGTATGTCACAGGCCCTGGTGCGACGACACCTGCTGAACCTGCTATAGTTACACCCATGCAGGGCCGGCCCGAGGCATAAGCGAACTATGTGATGACTTAGGGCCCCCATGCCACCTGGGGCCCCTCATGAGCAGCAAAGTTCCAGGAAGAAATTAACTATCCACCATTTTTCCTAGTCATATATGTCTTTCTCATGTACCACATATCAGGGTGCCCCTCACTGATGGGAGGTACAACGTAATTTTTTATGTACCACTTTTAATTGTAAAAACCCTGAAATACACGCAAAATACAACGAAGAGTAATAGTTTTGAAGCAAAAAGATATTCCTTTAGCTTTCTGTTTGAGAAATTTTGCTCCAAGAAGTGCAGGGCATGGTGGGTACACGGTCTACACACAGCCTATCTATGTCCTTAGCAGTGGTGGTATGGGGGGCCCCCACATTAATTTTTGCTTAGGGCCCCATAAGGGCTTGGGCCAGCCCTGCACCCATGGATTAGGTTTTCAATAGGTTTATGTCAATGTCTCTTTCCCTTTCATGATACAAGTATTTATTAATACAAAAAACACGAGACATTTCAAAAATATTTATGGAAAATGGGACTCAGAGAAGGGAATACACACTGTTTCGTGTTGCTGTTACTATGACCCACTTGACTCCGCTGGACTGGACTGTATGTGTTTGTGTACGCTAGTCTTGTTCTTGCACGTTAATATCTGTCCTGTTAATGTCATTCCTGTTTAGGTCTTTGCTGTGATAGAGAGAAGCATACTTTCTATTTCCTTGTGACCTGTGCATATGAAGAAACTGCCAATAAAGCAGACATGACTTGACTGTAGCCCCTATGGCAGATGGACCCGTCGACGGGCCTATTCACTCTTTGCAAAAAACACTCAACTACACCCTAACAACATTGCTATGACATTGCAGAGAGTCTTAGGTACCCAATTAAGACTTGGTCATTACCATTTTTGTGACAATAAGGAACATGTAATATGTTTTGAGTATGTTTTACACTGATGCCCATGCTTTGTATCGAGATTTAATTGCAATAAAACATTTTTTTTCTAAATTGTGACAACAAGGTTATATCAGAGGCCCTGTGCTAGGGGGCTGATCAGGACATAGCAGATGACTATAAAAAGCCACTAGAGGGAGCCAGAAATCAAATCAAGTCAGGCAATACACTGTGGAACTCAGCTGTATTCTCCATTAGTGTTGTATTCCTTATTGTACAATACAGAAAAATAATGTTTACCTTGATGGCCCACCAGTTTCTTGTGAGCAGAGGTGTATGATATAAAAGTAGCCTACTCTTAAAGGTGTAATTACCACATTAATACATGATCTTATCAGAGTTGTAGTAGAAGTAGAAGTACTCAGAAGTTACACTTACAACAGACATTAGTATGATATTACATCACAACCATGTAATATCATTCTACTAGTGTTATTACTGTAATAATACTTCTATTTTATACAACTTTGGATCTTATATAGTTTATAAACCAGTTATTTCCCTGTACTTAATGAGGTACACTTTAAGAGTACTTTTACTTTATATACCTACATGTAGGATCTGTTGAGTGTTGAGTGCATAAAGTACATTTGCTACATACACAATAGACAGTAGAAGTCAAGGGGAAACAATGCTTTATTTTATGGTCAAATTATTGTCTTCTCAGTAGTGTTAGCAGAGTTTGGACTCTGTTGGGGCCTACTTTGTCTACAGATGTCGACATATTGTGTATGTGTGTGGGTGTGTGTGTGTGTACGCGCGCACATGCATGTGTACATATGAATGGCTGCATGCATAGTCTACGTACATCCAATGCATATCCATTTGACATTCTTGCTTTGATTTAGTCCATCGCCTTGCACTAACACACCAAGCGGGCATCTGAAACACTACTGATTGCCTTGCACATCTGACTTGCTGACTTAACAGAAACACTATCATTTGCCAGAGTCTGCCCGCCGCTCCATCCATCCCGTCTCTTGATTGCCACACATGGGCACTGATTGTGGGGGTACGGCGACGACGGAGGTGGTGGGAGGGTTTGTTGGCTCTGTTGCCATAGCGATGCTGTGTTGCTAAGCAGCGGGCTGAATGCTACACGGAAGCCAAGTGCAGCCGAGCAGCAGGTCACTGCGGAGGGGGGTGGGGGTGGGGGGGGATTTGCACCCACACACCTTTCATCTAACACACTCCACACAACAAGATAAATGGAAGTGGGCTAGGCAGACACTTGTGAATATGGAGCCCGACCGACCAGTGCGAGGAAGTACCACTATATACAAAAGCAGAGAGAGAGAGAGAGAGAGAGAGAGAGAGAGAGAGAGAGAGAGAGAGAGAGAGAGAGAGAGAGAGAGAGAGAGAGAGAGGCTAGTGGCTTTCAATCAGAGAAGTGGGGGTACCATAACACTTAAAAGCAGTGAGATGATAAGGGACAATCACATTAGGCATATGAACAATTTGTGATCATGGTATAAAGAGAAAAAGAGGAAATAAGATATGAGAACATTTGAATGGCATACTACATTGCTGCCTCCGTCATTGAAGACTAGACATAATCTGCGTCTACACAGTCATGCCAAGATAGGAGTCAGACAGACTTTCTAATCACCAGCTGTGGGCATTACTGGTGGGCTGACAACGCATAACTGTTTGGTTCAGAAAATATTTGGAAAACTGTGGTTGAAGGTGCAACTTAACTCACAACCCAACTAACACGCACACGCACACGCACACGCACACACACACACACACACACACACACACACACACACACACACACACACACACAGATTGACCGAAAGAAAAATGGCAGCCTCATTGTCATTGTTCTTTTCCTTACTTTTCTTGAACCCTTACAAGATGGGTCAGGGTCGTAGCAGCAAATTGTAGGCCCTATGCCAGGGGTCAGGAACCTTTTTTGCTGGGGAGAGCCATAAAAGCCAATTTTTTTAAAAGAAATTTTCGGTAGAGCTATACCATTTTAAAAACACTGAATACAATTAAAAGCATGTACTTCAAAAGCCCCACAATTTAAGAGTGCACTGTCAAGTTATTACTTCTATTGATAAAAGGTAAGTGGGTTGCCAACTGTTAACTTCATTATGGTGGGGGGATATTTTGTATTTCTTAGATGTAATTTCCTGCATTTTAACACATTTTAACATCCTTTGTCCCGTTTCAACTCAATATGGAACCCATAGCCTACTTTATTTATAAATATGATTCCGTATTTCAAGGGACGGTTGGCAACCCTTTGTAGGCCTAATAGCCAGATACAGATCCCAAAAGAGCCACATGTGGCTCTAGAGCCATAGGTTCCTGACCCCTGCTCTAGAGCCATAGGTTCCTGACCCCTGCCCAATGCAGTCAGCTCCAATGGACCCCGCCTGTCTACATGAATCACTGCATGGGCCCCCTATATACATTGGTTCTCAGTGTTTATCAACACAATGTTATGAAGAGGGGCAAGACACTGACAGCCAACCACATGAGACATTTTTTTGACCAACAGCGGTTTGCAACAATCAGAGGTTGAGTTGTGCGCAGATAGGTTGGCGCAGTCAGGTTATAAACAAAATTTAGAACCCATGTATACATGGGGCCTTGGTAACTAACTCAGTCACACTTTCATCCCCTGTACGACACCCCTGAGATGGGTTCAAGGGTCATCGCTCATTAATAATAGGCCTATCGATATGGCCTTTAACAACCTTCATCAACACCATGGTGTAAGTGTGTTCTATTCTAAGTGTATATTTTCCCACTGTTAAACAAACTATTGGCTATGGCTATGCTGATTTGCCAGTGCACTTCCCTTCCCACCATCTCCTGTGGAATTCCTGTCCCTGGCCGACTGACTGCTGGCTGGCACCCTCCTCAATTGTGGCGGTGGTGCTGCACAAATGTGCGAGAGGGCAACAGGGTGTCCATCTGTTTGCATTTATTCTCCTCCACCAAAACCTCAGTACATAAGCCTCTTACTACAGAATAAAACACGGCGTAATCTCTCCCTCGCCACTCCCTGTCTCTTTTCTCTCTCTGGTCTCCCCATTTCTCTTGCGCCCTCTCTTTATCTCACTCTCCTCCTGATTAGGTTAACTCATCTCCCCTTGCTTTTAATTTGTCATAACATTCATCTGAAACTAGGCGGTATACATTGGCATGGGATTTAGAACATGTAAACTATGGACAAACAACTTAATCAAATAGTGGGTTCACTGAGATTTCTCACATTTACTGTAGGCCTATTTCACCTCAGAACATGCAATGGAGTGTAGTCTATGGGAGATAAAAATGAAGAGTGCATTGTAAGCCAGTAATAAAACAGTCCTGCAAACTGACATGTTTTCATATTTTTTGTTGATCCCAAATGGATAGTAATCCATGCCACTGGCATTTCCTTTATCAAACAACTGTATTTAAATGGTATGTAGGCTGTGACCAAGGCCTACTGTATCTTTAAAAGTCCTTCTTGCGAATGGGTAGTCTCTTGCTGTGACAAAATGACGTGCAAGGTTCTCTACGGAAAATATGGCGCAAAGTGAATTCTCTGAAGGCCATTTTAACGTAAAGAATCTCATTATCCTTGAAATACAACTGAGAACAGGGCCACGAATCTGCATAAAACGCGGTGTGCGTTCAGAGGATACATGTTTAAATGTTTATCGGTCCATTCCGCCTAATCGCCATCCGGTTTTTCATTTTTCTCACTGTAGCACCGCCTTCAGCACTGTAAACACTGTATTCTTCCACGTGATTAAATAGTGCTCTCTGTTTTGATTCCCTCCTCTGTAAAATAGGCTATATTAATCTTACATTGCATTTGTATGTTTAAATAGTAGCTTTGTGGTTTGGTTTTGTCATTGAGGACAATGAGAACATTTAAAATAGGCTACAGTATTTCTGGTAGTCTTCAGTTGAGGTAGGCTACAGTTTGTGGTGACAGTAGTTGGACACATCAGACTGTGTAGGCCTAATTGAGTTTGGATGTTTAATATAATAGGGGGAAAATGACAAAATAAGGAATTATTTTTCTCAAACATGAAAGGAAAATCGCTGAAAAAAAGACACACCAAGAGTATTAATCATTATTATTCAACTGCTATAATGTTCTGTTAAGATTGAACTGTGATCATTAGGCCTACAACTTCATCAGATGCTGAACACTTTCGTCTAAATTATTTAGTCGGAAAATCTAATTCTATAAGGCTAGCCTATATATCAGCATAGAATGAAAATCCCGTACCCTATGAGCTACTTTATGCATATGCAAATGATAAAGAAAGCACACATTTGTATATAAAGGAGCTTGGATGGTTACACGGATAAAGATTGAACTGGAAAATAACATATTGCCTCCTATTGCATTTACCACAGTGATACACTAGTTAAGCGGAAGGATACATTGTTGCGTTCAAGTATGATCTCCCTGTAAGTCCTTCCTATTTCACCTTAACCCTCGCCTACCAACTTTGCTTTCAGAAGTAATGTTGCTCGCGCATTGGTTTTGATTGGCTGGAGGTGATGGAGGATAGGTTTCTATTGGTTGCTCATATGTCAATCATAAAACGATGCCAATCATGGTAGATTGAACATCGCTTACATTGTATCATTTGACTGAACAAGCTACCTAAATAATTACCTAGTACAGCTAGAGGAAATGATTTCTGTTATCAATGCCGATAACATTTGACTGTCAGAGCGCCTATTTTTGTTTTCTTTTTCTTGGACTCACGTACAACCAGACCTCTTGAAATAGCGTCTCAGCCCCACAGATGTGGAAACATTACTCCGGGGTAAGTCACTCTTTACCAGCTAGCTCGGCAGCTTGGAGAGCTAGCTAGCCTGCTTGGCTACCTCATAATTGCACTTTGACATTTACGTTTTGCCCGAACTTCAACAAGCATCGATACGGGTTGTGCCCTGGACCAGGCAGCAGCGTTATAACAAAGTTATTCTGTGCGCCACGCAGTGTGCGTTCTGCTTGTTTGGGGACTGATGAGCTCATGAAATGGAAGACAAGACTAGAGCTAGCAAACCAATCGTGCCATAGGCAGCCATCAATTCGATATGGTGGTCCAGATATCGTGTTTGTATTGTTAGTGTCAAGGGTACACGTTAACTCAATTGGCCTGATAATGTGTAAATACAGTAGAACAGGCAGACGCGAGAAATGACTGACCATAGTCAAATTACGAAGTGTTACGCATTGTTGTCGTTACATTCGTGTGCGCAACAGTCGTGACAGGCAGCTGTCGGAAAGATTAATGTCCAAAGAAGTGTCATGCAGATAACCTCTCTCTATTTTGTAGACTTGAATGGTGTTTTAGAGTCCTACATGGTACGCGATATTCATTTTCACTGCATCAGTAGGCTACTTGTCCAGGTGGACGCTACTTTTTGAGCCTATGAACTCCAACCTCTATATTTTTTATTTTTTTTAGCCAAATGGCCATAAAGGTTATAATGGTTGTTTCCCCTGCATGCTGGATAGATGTCAGGTAGCCTTGAAGAAGAGAAACACGCGCTCTCTAAACATTTGACACGTCAAGTTCGGTTGAAGTAACCGAGGAATCTGGAAGAACCCCACGAAAAAGTTACTCTTGTATCACTGGGTACAGATGTGGCAACATTGTATATCAGCATTTGTATCGCGTGGAGGTCGTTGTCAGCATTATTTTCATGTAACACGTGTTGTGTTGACATTTTAAACGCCATTAAAATGCCTTTCCCAGCCAATGTATGTAGCGGTCTGCTTTGATAAAGCTTGTGGTGATAAAAGCATAGCAAAATTCAGAATTTTGAAGCACCCTAGCCTACGCACGAAAAACTGTAAGGTTTATTCCTCGGGCTAGTGGAAATCCGAGCTCATTATAAGGTGAGCGCTATGGTCATGTCAGCAGGTAGAGCATGTCGTGATTCCCAGCAGAGACTTAAAAAGCGTAAACCGAATCCCCTGGATCTCGAGCCAGTCAGGTGTCCCACACATGGGAAGTCATACAGATGGTCAAATGTTCTGTAACGTTTGCTCAAGCCTAACGCACGGCTGTCCACAGTCCACGTTTTGTTTCAACTGCTATGTGATTATGGTGTCTACACCAGCTCCATGTCCATTACAGCCTGTGTAATAGAAACAGTGTAATACATTTGTTTGATAATGGGCAAGGTGAGAAAAAAACCCTCCAGTTTTTGGTCTTGGTAAAGCGGCGAGTTCCCTGGCTCTTTCCAAATATGTTGACCCACGCGCGCGCATGGAGTTGGCGCGATTTTAGTTTTTTTTTCCAATACTCACATGTACTCCATGTACCCCATGTATGAGATTTGTTTCTAAACTGTTTAAGCGGCATAGGACATGTGCGAGGTTGTGGGGTAGCTCTTGAGGGAGGCGAAGGCCAATGGTGCCAAGGTTGCCTGAATGTGGATCCAAGCAAGTAGGCAGTTAACCTCATTTGCTCCTGGCCAAGCTCTGGTTAGTTTTAATGAGACAAGATGCCACCCTCACCTTGCTTTGTGCAATGATATGTCCTTGACTGTCATTTATGAGAATAGCCTGAAAGCAATTCAATTCCCCATTGCACGTTGTTTCTACACAAGACCGAGCTAGGAAATTAGATTTCAGAGTTTTCAAACGGGCATTTTTTCCCTCACACTATTGTGCATGCAGTTCATCCCAGCGGTTGTCATGCAAAGCCGAGCGATGACAATTATTGTATGAATGGTGATAATTGGGGCGAGTTACTTCAATTAAGGTGCTGCTAGCCCATTGCAAAACCAACAGCGAGGTGGATTGGTGGAGAGGTGATACGGTTCTGCCTTGCCATGCACATTCAAAATGGCCTCCATCTCCCCTTGTCCATGCTATCGGGGGATTACGGTCAAGGGAGCCAGGTACACTCCCAGCAAGGGCAGAAGCCTCCTTACCGGCACTAATCTGTCTTGCTGCAAGCCCCTTAATTGAGCCGTCATCAGCTGATCCAGGGGTTAAACATCAATTAAGGGACCGAGCGCACGCACACTCACGGGTGGCAGGGGAGCCCAGGGGCTGGTGGTGGAGGTGAACACAGTGCCACACCACCCACTCCCCCCCTCTGTGCAGCCATGCTCAATCATGTCAGACGAGATGGAGAGGAAACTCATTTCACATGGGCACGACAGGAAACAACCTGTGTTTTCCTCCTGTTTGCTGGATGTTTTGCCTTTATGTCAGAAAAAAGGGGAAAAACTAGCCTGGCTTGGCTTCTGTGAATTGCTTGTTACCAAGATCCTTAAGATAAGATAAAGACAGGAAGATTTGCTTATTGTTTGGGAGTCTGTTTTTGGCAAGATGATGGGTCACCTCCTACTTGTGTAGAATTCAGCACATTATATTCTAAAGTGCGTTTTCTTGTGTTCACTCAAATTGGCATTTAAAAGAGCACATTGGCAGAGATACAGTAGATGCTTTTGGTTGCAGAATTCTCGCATGGTGCAAGGCTGGCAGATGGGCTGAAGGCTTCTAGATGAGAAGACCAAACCCAGGGTTGGTTGGCCTCTTTCGCACATTTCACGTCCAGGAAAATTATAGTCACCTGCTGTTTTTTTTCTCTCTTTTTTTTCTTTCCTGTGCTGAAAAAAATCAACACCTAATTAGTTTTAAGTGCTCATAAACAGGTAGAAGTCAACTGTGACTGCCTGGCTGAATGGTCTCGATGACAACGGGCATAGCAACAATAACGTCTGTGACACATGCCATTACCAGCAACAGAGTTTCATCTGGCTTTTTTATATAGAAGAGAGGGTTGAGTGATGAGCAGCCAGAACAACAAATGCTTGGCAAGAATTGAAACACGTCAATGGGCTAAATGTGTGTTTTCTGGTGCTGTTTCTCCCTGACTTCGTGTTTCACTTGAGTAGACTACAACTGTGATAATCACGGAGCCCAGTCGTTAATGCACATACAATCTAATGTAATATACAGTAATGTAATGTGTGCAACATATGCATGTATAATGTACAGTGTGTAAATAATGCACATCAGGGTTTTCCATACGTAGTCCATTCTGTGGCGCCGCACTACAGAATAAGACCTGAACACCACAAATTGATCAACAACAATGTCAATGGCAGTAGTACACGCATAGTACTCGCGCTGGCCTAATGTTTCTTGCATGTCTTCGTACATACTGTAAAATACTGTATTCATGCGTTGACGTGATGTAACGTGGCAACGTAAAGCCGTTAGTTACCTCTGGCAGCAGCCTCAGCCGAAGTAGGAGCGCTGGTCTATCTGCAATTCATAATTGATTTACTGACATTTTTCCTAGGCCAGAGATGAATAAAATCTCTGGACTATACAGGCTGGTGGCCACCACTGGTGTCCTCTTACTGAAGTGGTGGCAGCTGCTGCCCCCATAAAAGAAGAAAAAAAGAGAAGTGCCCCCCCCCCCCCTCTCTCTCTCTCTCAAATTTCTCTTGCTCACTTGAAGCTCACTGAGTGATTTTGTTCAAGACTGCCCGAGTCTGAATTTGTTTAAGGCTGCCTCTCTCTCTTCCACAATAACATCAACATTGCACAGTTTATCATTGTTTAATGACAAGTGGGGATTTAGTGAACTGTAATAGGCAAATTTCGCACTATGGGGGGAAAAAGATGATTAGAAATGGGACTTAGTAGGTCGCACAAGATTATGTGTGGGGCTCTGTGAATGTCTCCATCCCCGCTGCATGTCTAAACTATACCAATTTAATGGCTAGTCAGCACACACTGGAGTTGTACAGCACTATTTTGTATGTAAATAACATCATAAAAGATTTATCAAGTACCCGGGATAAGCTTAGTCAACTGCTTCTAGCAGGACGGGAGCCACAGTGCTTTTGTATTCAGACTGTGTAGCCTCGGAAGCCTGGGCCTATATCCCCAGGTGATTTTAGTGTTCACAGAGCCCTATGGATGTGACTTGATGAGCTTGGGTGGAAGTGTTGTGCCAAAAAATGTAATAGTTTCACAGCAAATATGGTAATACCTTTTGTGGTGTGGCTGACACTTCTCTCTGCATCTAACCTGATCATTGACCTTAGCATCGGGCACCAGTGAAGTGAACTTAAAAGTTGATGATATTGATGTTTCAGGGACAGTGAACCCACACACAATCTAAGGCCTCTCTCTCTCTCTCTCTCTCTCTCTCTCTCTCTCTCTCTCTCTCTCTCTCTCTCTCTCTCTCTCTCTCTCTCTCTCTCTCTCTCTCTCTCTCTCTCTCTATGTCTGTCATTCTCTCTCTATCACTGTCTCTCTTATTGCCTTCAAGAACAGTTGGCCTGCGTGCTAAGTAAGCAGTTACTTGGGGCTCATCTAGGTCCAGAGGAAAGGCTGCGGTGAACAATTTAGTGCTCACACAAACATACAGTACAGTAGGGGAAATATCACTAAAAAGAGGACAGTATTGAGGAAGGAGAAACACTGACTGTATCATTTGTAGCATCTTTCCAGCATAAACGTTACTATTCTTGACCTAATTCTGGGCAAAAAAAGAAACTCAATCAAAATTGCACATTCATATATTTCAGTGTAGGATTACTGAGTGGCTAAATGCAGGACTGTATTATTAAAACTCCTCAGCTGAGCACACACGCACACGCGCACACGTACACACACACACACACACACACACACACACACACACACACACACACACACACACACACACACACACACACACACACACACACGTGAGCCAGGGCCTGTTTGCAATACCCACTAGTACTTTGCTTTGTTTCTCCTGAACGTGTATTACGTTACCACGCTGTAGGCTTTATCCAGATTAAGTATTTCTCTCTCCCCACCCATTCCTGCCGGTTATATACGTTTTTCTAGCTATAAAAAATGGGCCTTCCTCATGTATAAAGCCCACCCAGTGTACAAGCATAGCCCAGTGTGGGAATGTCACGTGACCAAACAGAAACAAGCTTCACATGTGGGTTTTTTATAGGTCAAAGGGAACTTATATGCACATATGTAAGATTTGTATGATCTGATGAGGACTAGAGGGACCTAGGGTCTATATTAAGTTTATATAATTTCATTTTACAGTATCACGTGATGAGTTTTTTTTTATATTTTTATATATAGTTTTATATTTAAGCACTTTTCCATGGGTATTATTGCAGTGATTAATGCTCGTACTCAGTTATTGTTGACCAGCTGTAATGATGTCATTCTATACAGAATTTAATCAAGCAGTGTCAATTCAGTTCTCAGCTGAGGTTATATTAGCTGATTGTGATAATTTACTTCCAGCCTAGCTGCCATAGTAGCCCGCTTTTCAGTACAAAATAAGTGGCTTGAACGGCGTGCCTTTTTTCAAAGCACTTGATTTAATGGCAGCTGTTGAAAATGTGTGATTTTTGCCAAATTATTCTACTTTACTTAGCGTAAGTGAGGTTTTCAGAAAAAGATGATCTAACTTAACGCCTTGAAGTTATGTACTGTAGCATCAAGATGTAGACATTTGGCAACATTTGCTGTTTTGTAAATGACAACAGGCCGCGGAGATTTCCATTCAGACAACTCATTTCAGCGGGATGCACTGAAAGCATGCCCTTGTTCTGCTTTGTTGTCCATAAAAAGAAGGTAAATTGTTTAGTTAACACGCTTGATTCACAATACTGCAATGTTCTCATGCCCTGGCAGGGGCCCAGGAATACGCTGTATAGAACCTGTTTAGAATTTGTGCGGCTAGCTATCGTCACGCCACATCATATCCGTCCATATGCGTACAGCAAAGACCTGTGTCCTAATCTGATGATGCGCGTTGCAAGAGAATGGTTGTTTGCATACCACGCTTTGGGTCACAAGACATCAATGAAGTCCAATTTGAAGCGGAGAACAAAGCAATGCCTCTTTTTTACTTCTTTTCTCTCCTACGCTGGCCGCATTTTGCAAAATAAAGACGTTAAGGTGGCTTTCGTGGCTATCTTGCTCTGTGGAGGGTGAAAAGGTAGGACTGTGCTCAGCGAGAAGTGGTGGGGGTGTGTGTAGTCGTGTATATATTTGTCAATGCAACACGACACGAATTGTGCGTTCAATGAATCAATAGCAGTTGCTTCCCATTGTCATTGGATTTCAATCTGTGGGTAATGACTTATTCTGGCACCCTCGCCTCTTCCCTCACACCGCTTCAGCACACCCAGGAGAAAGAGATGAGCGGGAAGAAGGAGGAGGAGAGGAGAACAGGAAGACTGAAGGGATGGGAGAGAAATAGTTTTCAGAGTGAGAAGTCCGCACACTTAGAATCCTTTTTGTTGTATTTTATTTTTTCATGGCAGGATAACGTTTCGACCTCAACAGTCTTCTTCAGACTCTCTGTGGGAGAGAAATAGAGCAGGGGGGAAACAGAAAAAGGTAGAAATGGTGGAAAAAAAGGAATTGTAAGAATTGAGACGTATAGGAATGAGAACAGTGGAGAAGAGGAGAGGAGAAAAGAAGGAAGGAGAGAAGAGTAGAATGAGATGAAGGAAAGAGAAAGAATTGGAGAAGATCGAAAGAAGACAAGGATGAAGGGAGAAGAGAAAGAGAGGGGGTTGGAAGAGGGGTTGGGATGGGTGAACCGCCACTAATATTTTCCAGGCTGTAATGACTTCCAGTTTGACCAACTTTGCATTTTTTGCGACGCTTCATACTCCACAATCCTGCTCAATGGACACACAGGAGCTGGCGACGCTGTTGATTTGGTCATCAACGGTACGCTGCGTGCGTGTTTGTGTGGGTGGGCGGTTGGTTCTGATGGTTTTTCTGTTTTTCCCACTGTGCCTTGTCAACACAGCGTCTGAAGATTGGGCAGTTGATATTGACGGATCATATTTTGAGTGATGGCAATGAATGACCCCAGCTGGAGACTAGTTAATTAGTCAGTTGGTTGGTTATTAGTTCCTTGTTCTCCCTAATGACCTCTATCACACTAGCCATGATTATAATTCCTATTCTTAGTGTTGTTGTTTTTCATCCTTTTGTTAAATAGATTCAAGCAAGGAGTCAAGGAGAGTTCGCTTCAAGGTGAAGTAATTAAATCAAAAAATCTGTTTGCTTGTGCGTGCGTGGGTATGTGTGTGCTGTGCGGTGTGCATGCCTTCCATTCTGTGTTTGTCTGAGGGGATAGGTGGATTCTAATCAAAGAGAAAGAGAGAAGGAGAACGAACAAACAAGAGAGAGACAGACAGAGAGAGAAACGGAGAGAGAGAGAGACACACAGAGACAGAGAGAGAGAGAGAGAGAGACTAGATATTGGCTGGCGTGACCGGGCCCTGGCATGGAGCGCTGCTGTAGGAGCGGATGGAAAGCATGGGCCAGCTCACAGGGGCTGCTGGCTCCGGAGAGGCCTGGCTGGCAGAGGGCACCAACAGCACAGACAGGCCAGGACCAACACAGGCCACTGACCAGCACAGGCCAACCTAGGCCATCGCAAGACCAGCACAAGCCAACCTAGGGCAGGACTTCAACCGGCCAACCCAGGCCATCATACGAACGGCAAAGGCCATCATGGGATCAGCACAGATCATCCTAGGGCAGGACAGACCAACCCAGGACCAGCACAGGCCAACCCAGGGCAGGACTTGCGCAGGTCAACCCAGGCCAGGACCATCAAGGTTGACTGGGGTAGGGACCTGTGCTTTGGGTGCATGTATGGTAGATCTTGGGGCATTGGGAGCCAAAAGAAGAAGAGGAGGAGGAGGAGGAGAGGAGTGTACAGGGTTACAGTGGTGTGAGATTAGGGGCTGGCCAGCACTTCAGCAGCACAGCTGAAACAGCAAAGCACCCAGGCTTGGAGATGAAACTTTAAACCTCTCTCTCTCTCTCTCTCTCTTTCTTTCTCTCTCTCTCTCTCTCTCTCTCTCTCTCTCTCTCTCTCTCTCTCTCTCTCTCTCTCTAGTCTTCCCTCCCTCATGCTCCTTCTCTCCTTCTTTTTGTCTCTACCTCTTTCTATTGTATCACTCCTCTCCAGCTCCCCTTTTGTCTTTATCTATCTCTCTATCTCTCTCCCTCTTCCCTCTCTCTCTGTATCTCTCAGTTTCTCTCACGCACATCATGCATACACTCACCCACACAACACGCCCACGCAAAACGCTCTCGCACACCAGCACTCACATGCTGCTCACGAAAGCACACACAAACACAGACACATGCACATTGCACACAGAGTTCGCACTTGGTCTCTTATTTGGCTGCCTGTCCTCCTTGGCCCAATCTCTCATGTGGGAACCTGCTGATTCTTTCTCTATGTTCTGTCATCACACCTGTGACCCTTCCCCCCTCTTCTCATTCACACCATGATGGTGTTCTCTCTCTCTCTCTCTCTCTCTCTCTCTCTCTCTCTCTCTCTCTCTCTCTCTCTCTCTCTCCTCCATCTTTCTTTTTTAGGTGTACTCTCTGCTGTGATTGTGTTCATTGTGTTAGCTTCCCCCAGTTCATGTTTCTCCGCAGCGCTCCTCTGCGCCTGGCCTCCCAGGTCCGATTGAGTTTTTATGAGCGTGCAGATGTGCTCCCGCTATAAGGAGGCCATCTGCACACACACACACACACACTATATGCTGAGGCTCTCACACTCGCTCTCGCTCTCGCTCTCTCGCTCTCTCTCTCTCTCTCTCTCTCTCTGTTAAATTATTTTCTTACCGTGTCTTCTCTTAATTTATTTCTTCCCTCAACCCACCTCTTACCCCCCTCCTCATCTAATCTCATCTCATCTCATCTCATCTCTCCTCTGCTCTTTCATCTCACTCGTGAACTCTTCTCCCTCAGTTCTTTCCTTCTTCCATCCCTCTCCCTCCATCTCTCCTTTTGCTCTTGCTTGTTCCCTTTGTTTCTGCTTGCTGTTCTTTTTGTCTTTGCTCTCTCATTCTCTCCCTTGCCTCCTGATGCCCTTCCCCTCTTTCTCTCCTCTGCCCTTCTGCGAGCCCTGTCCGTGTGTAAAGTTGGAGGAGGAGGAGGAGAGTGATGGCAGGCCTGTGGTCCCTCCTCTCTCTCTGTCTTTCCCCTCCTTAGCCACTATTTACTAAGGAGAGAGCCGGGAAGCTTTCCAGTGCAGAGGGGAGGCGTCAGGCAGACAAGCAAGGCATGCAAGGAAGCAAACAGGCAGGCAGGCAGGCAGTCAGTCAGGCAGGAAAAATCCCCTCTGCATCCTTCCAGAGTGACACACTTCCCCATGCTTGTTTGTGAGCAGTGAGTAAGTTTGTGTGTTTGACAGTGTATGTCTGTGGGTTTGGAAGTGTGTGTGTGTGTGTGTGTGTGTGTGTGTGTGTGTGTGTGTGTGTGTGTGTGTGTGTGTGTGTGTGTGTGTGTGTGTGTGTGTGTGTGTGTGTGTGTGTGTGTGTGTGACTACATGTGCCTGGGTTTGTGTGTGTACGCTTGTCTGAGTCGGGAGGCCTGGGAGCGATGTGGCGCGTGCTCGCTCGCTCGCTTGGTGGGCAGGAAAGAGGAGCCAGACTGACGTGAGAAGGAGAGAAGGAGGCCAGATGCAGCGGTGGAGAAGGACTGGAGCGAGGTGTGTGTGTGTGTGCGTGCATGAGCATGTGCGCGTGCGTAAGGGAGAGAGAAAGAGAGGGGGGGAGAGAGAAAGTGACAGTGTGAGTGGATGTGAAAAGAGAGACAGACAGACTGTGTGTACTGTGTGAATTACAGTGTGTGTAATTGAATGCTTTACTATAGATTCAAGATTCCACATAAAAACATAGAATTGTGTGTGTGTGTGTGTGTGTGTGTGTGTGTGTGTGTGTGTGTGTGTGTGTGTGTGTGTGTGTGTGTGTGTGTGTGTGTTTGGAAGGGGCACCAAATCATGAGGAGCGTGATGGGAGGCAGCAGTGTTTTGTCTCATCACTGGAGCCATCGTCTTAGGGCACACGTCAGTCTGACACTAGCCACCCTCTCCACCTCATCAATGCTTCATCATCAGCCATAAGTGTTCTTATGTAGTGATGCAAATGGCATTGAGAATCCTCTTTTTGTGTGTCATTGTGACAGCACGCCGTGCATACAATGAAATTTCCACCTGCTGCAAGGAGGCAGCCTCACCAAAGCCTTACATTGCCAACGCATCGTGATCAGTTTCAGAAAAACACAGATCTTATTTAGGGATGCAAGCAGGACTGAGTGTCCCCTTTTGGTCTTTGTGCCACCGCACACAAGACACACGACAAAGGAGGCAGCCTCATCAAAACCTTATTTTTGTATCAATACATTATTTTCAAGCCCAGTTCTTATTTAGTGCTACATGGGCATGAGTGGTAGCCAGGCCCCGCCCTCCTAGTAAGGCAACACCTTCAGCGTTGCTTCTAGTCAGGCCAGGAGCAATACATTTCAATATTGTTTCTGAGCTCCAGAAAAATTGGGAACCCCTCTCACTTTTTTCGGGAAGCAAACATTATTTGTTATGCTCTTGGTCAGACCAAGTCTCGATGAGATTTGAAAGTCGATGATAATCAGGCTACATGATTGGTGCGCCCGCTCTACTACTAACCCACCCACCACAGCTCAGTGCCCTGTGAGATGGGAGATGTCTGAACAGCAACACACACAGACACAAGTGACACACTCATCTCCCATTCAGAGCCATTGGCTTGGAATGCTGTTCATGGCTGT
Source organism: Engraulis encrasicolus (assembly GCF_034702125.1). Classification (NCBI taxonomy): domain Eukaryota; kingdom Metazoa; phylum Chordata; class Actinopteri; order Clupeiformes; family Engraulidae; genus Engraulis; species Engraulis encrasicolus. Next base: position 39,469,187 of record NC_085861.1, read on the forward strand.
TGGAGCGTTTCCCTTCCCCGAAGGCTTGAGTAAATGCGAGGGCTTCGGAGGTGCATTACATGGAGACTTGCAGCTCAGGCCTAATGAATGTGTCATAAGTCCTGTCACTTTTTGTCACGTTTTGGCAGGATTCGCCAAACCAGCCTTGCATTAATTTGTCGCTGTTTTCTTAAATTGTGGTTTGTGGTGGTGGCTGGTGTCTACCTGGCCTTGTTTTGACTATTGTCAATTTTATGTTTTAGTTCCTCTCTGTGTGTGTGCCTGTGGTTTGTGTGTGTTGCTTGTGTGTACGTTTTAGCCATGCATCTCACCTCCCTACCACTTTTCCTGTGAGAAGTCACAGTTGCACATGTGAAGAACCTTACACACACACACACACGATTGTGTGTACTTTCCGTGTTGTCCAATGTCTCTTTTCATATGCCCTGACAGACCCTTGGCCATCTCCATCGCCTCTTCAGCCCCCCCCACCCCCCCACCCCCCCCCACACACACACACACAGTAGTCTGATTTAAAACCATTTACTGGGGCTAAAATGAGCATAACATTATTAAAACATGACACACCATGTCACTTCATTATGTTGTGCTTTGCTTCGCCACGGCTCAAACACACTGAGCTCCACCCTCAGGTTAACCAAGTCATAGCGTCACATCAAGATATCAAAGGGTGTGTCTGTCACAAAAACAAAACAAAAAAACAAATATGGAACAAAGTTCACTTCTCCGATTTGGATTTGATTATTCATGGGATGTGATCAGTCATCTGGAATGACCTTAATTTGTCAGTGGTGAATCTCACTGCCTGTTGTTTTTTTTGTTTGTGAAATAAACAGGGCTAATGCAGTCAAGGTCCTTGTGCCCCTCTTGTCTGTGCTGTGCACACTGCCAGGAGATGGCTTTTTCCTGCCGGGCAAACAAACGCTTGTCAACGGGTCTTGAAAAGCCGCCACCAGCATTGGAGATGTTTGTTGGTCTTTCTGCTTTCAGACACACAGATCACAGATCTTGCACTCAACCACCCCACAGCGAACACACACACACACACACACACATGTGTATGCGTACAATAACAGTGCAAACAGTGATGTGGAAGTGCTAGCTCTACTCGTCATACTCTTTCCATTCTGTGGTGACCAATGACAGTCACACTACTACCCTAGTGCCTCATCATACTATTGTGTCATTAGAGAAATGCACAGCTAGAGGACAGTAGAAAGGGACCCAGTCAATAAAAGAGGAAATGGTCCCTGATTTTGTCGGTGAACAAGGGGAAAGCTGAAAACAAATACAAAAATGAAGCCACACAGCCGCTTTGCAGCATTCTGTGGTTTGGGGTTTGATGAACATCTTTTTGGGCTTTGACCACATCCCCATAGGTGCAATGAGGGCCCCTCGAAAGTTCACAAAACATGCACATGGCCAGGTACTGAACTGAGAGGAAGGGGGTATTCTAAGAACCTGGTAAAGTGATGAACCAAGTTAACCTACAGGAAGTGATAAACCCACTGACGTACAGTATACAGGAGGACTATACACAGCGGCCTTCTTTGTATTCAACGTTTTTTGGAGCATCCATGATTGATCTGCGAGGATTCTTCTGCCCCAAATTTCCAGTTTCGTACCTTAGCAACGCTGAGAACAAGCGCTGATGCGCTGACTGTTATGTTTGACTGTTAATCAAAAGAATTCTAAAAGAATCCAAACTGTCAATCAAAAAAGTTAAGAATGCTCATTGGTCATTTAAACAATTGTAATAGCTGCCTAAAATGGGAAACGGGAAACTACCGTTTGCACGAAATGGAGTAGATTCTGCAAGAATTGGTAAACATAAATATAATTGGTAAATAGATAAAACCTGCTAATGGATAGCCCACAGGTGTCATTTAGTTTTGAAAATGAGAACTACATGCTCTAATGCTCCTGACTTTGCCAGGTTCTTGGAATACCTCCCTGGACCCACAGTACAGTTGGCACAAATGCAAAAAAGGAAAAAAGTCAGCTTCAGCCAGATATTTGCTGCCATATATATTTTTGTATAAAAAGGTTGTGTTGTTTACCCTTCCTCTGAGGTGACCTTGAGGGGCCCTCGGTCTACTTAATAGAGGTCAAAGGTCAGGCAAAGGGGGGCGTTCATCAGCACTGGGGAAAATCAGGGGTGTTCTTATCTATTAGCCCCATTAGTCATCTAGTTAATGATACACCACCATGTGCAACACCCTCTGTAAAGGTGTTTACAGGTAGTCATTAATAGATATACAGTATGTCAAACAAACAGAGAACGGAGCAGGTTGAGCCAGGGCAGGGCCCAGTTTAGCCAGTCTGTATGTAATAACTCAGTTCAATTATGAACTCCTCTTCTATGCTCTGTAGTATAAACATTCTAATGCAATTTTATCTTGCTATAAAGATATTATCAAAGAAAAACATAACATTAATATGTCCAGCCAAGTTATTTGGTTATGGCACAAAACCAACTCATTGGAGAGAACACAGACATCCACAGACATTATCTGACATTGATTGGTTAAGGAAGGATTTTACAGGTACTGTAGCTGTTAATACCTGCTGGGCATTGCTGCCTGTCGCAGAACTAGAGTAACGAAACTAAATTTTGGTTTGCTGTGATGATTGTAAATCATAGTGTATATTATACACATTACAATGACAACGAAGGTAAAAAGATAATAATATATAAATATTTGAGACATATCAGTGAAGACTCAGTTTATTGAAAAGCTTTCGAGAAAGCACAGTAGGCTTGCAGTGAGGGACTCAGCGTCTTAGAGCATATTTCTTGAAGGTAGCAGCGTGATTTGTAAGTCGCTTTGTAGGCTCTGCCAAACGTCTCTGCTGATAAGATATCTGACTGCTGTGCTGCTGATATTAGTGTAGACTGTAAACCTCAAGACGTGGCCTCGAAGTCTTACTGTAAAAGAAACAAAAAAAACAACAGGGGTCTCCATAGACCGTGGCTGTCATATGTACGTAACACTCCAGCAGCTGAAAAATAGGGTTATCAAAGCACAAGGGGGGGTGGGCATGTTTGACAGTCTGAGTCAGTCCCAGCCCCCACCTGCGCTCCCATGATTCTGTCAGTGCTGAGAAGCGCTGTATTATCGGAGTAAACATACCCGCGCTGACAAAAATTCCCAATTTGAAACCAATTACTGGCATGCCGCCACAGCATTATTCAAGGCTTGGGTTACTGCCATGCAGCCAGCTCGCTAGCTAGCTGGGCCACAGGCAGGCAGCAAACTCAGACAGAGACAGAAGCTGACTTCAAGTACGCTGCCATATCTCCAGATAAGAAGAAAGTCACAGACGTTACATAGCTGCTGCTGGCAACCAGTAGCGGTATTTCTCAGTAGCGGTATTCAGATTCATCTTGACTATGTATGGCTATTCGAAGGACTAATAAACATGCACGTCATTCTCAGTCACCAAATGGGCTAGGCTAGGCTTGGGCAGGCTATGCTCTATACTTCTTTTGGTTTGCGTGCCACGGTCTAACAACCTTTCACATTGTGGTATCACCAACAGTGTTGGCACATGACCTCAGGAATCCAAGCTAGCAAGCGTTTCTATCAGCCCTACTACTTCGTGTCTGTGTAATTTGCAGCACAGGTTGCTAATTTGTTAAATTTAAGTTACCCTGCTATGCCCTCCTCCCCTCCACTCTGAAGCACATACATAAGCTTACACCACTACTTAAGGGAGTTTAGATGACCACCATAGAGCAGAAGCTCAACCACAACCACGACACCCCCCCCACCCCGACCCGCCCCACACTGCCAGGGCCGCTGACAGGCTTGACAGCTTTGGTTGGGCCCGGGGCAAAGTCGTCTAAATGGCCTATCCACCGAATACATACACTGTAATGACAAGCCCCGCCTGGCCCGGGATAACTGGCCCCTTTTGTCCCCCAAGTCGGCTTCCTCCATGCCCATATAGCAGAAGCTCTAGATGCTCAACCACAACCACGCGTCGCCACCACACCCCTCAAACCCAAACCCAGACCCCCCTATCACAGAAGCAGCAGCAGCAACAGCACTAACTTAACAGCAGTGGCCTGTCCACAGAGATTCCTTTCAGCAGGCTGGCACCCTGAGAGAGTCCACATGGCGAGAGGTCATCAGGGCCTAGCTTGAAGGACGTGTAGGGGGGCAGGGGGGTAGGGGTGTTCTGGGAGAGAGGGAGAGAGGGAGAGAGAGAGAGAGAGAAAGAGACTGTGTTTGGACACGGAGCCGCCTGGGGAAAAACAAGGGGCTCTCGGCAAGAAGGACTCCTCAGACAGAGAGAAAGAGAGAGAGAGAGAGAAAGAGAAAGAGAGACAGAGAGAGAGAGGAACAGACCGAGAGAGAGAGAGGAACAGAAAGAGAGGTTGCTGTTAAGTGGCAACAGGTGGGTAGGGGTTCGGTGTGTGTGTGTGTGTGTGTGTGTGTGTGTGTGTGTGTGTGTGTGTGTGTGTGTGTGTGTGTGTGTGTGTGTGCGTGCGTGCGTGCGTGCGTGTGTGTGTCGGGGTTGACGTGCCTTCGGGGGGGGGGGGGGCTCTGTGGAGGGGAAGAGGTTAAAGAGGGTCTGCTGCTGTCCCACCTGTAGCCCGTCAGCTGCCGGGGGGCCTGTTAAAACGTCAGCTGTTTCTGAGCAGAAGTGCTTGTCCATGCGCTCGGACGACTGGAGAAGGCCATTTTGTGTCGGTCGCGTGCACGCTCAAGTGTGTGTGTTCAGCCTGTTGTAGCACAGTTTGTGTGTGGGATCAGTTTCGAATGTACTTCGTGTGGCATTGGTTTGTATGCATGTCACCGTGTAAGGGATGGTGATATGTGTTGTAGTATTAGGTGTATATGAAGGCATAGCTCTTAGAGATTGAAAAAAAAGGAAGGAAAGAAAAGGAAGGAAAATGGACAGATATTGAACTGCTATTCAGGCGCGTGCGTGTGTGTGCACGCGTGTGTGCGCGCGTGCGCGTGTGTGTGTGTGTGTGTGTGTGTGTGTGTGTGTGTGTGTGTGTGTGCGCGTGTGTGTGTGTGCGCGTGTGTGTGTGTGTGCGCGTGTGTGTGTGTGTGCGCGTGTGTGTGTGTGTGCGCGTGTGTGTGTGTGTGCGCGTGTGTGTGTGTGTGTGCGCGTGTGTGTGTGTGCGCGCGTGTGTGTGTATGTGTGTGTGTGTGCGTGGGGGGTGTTTGAGTGCTTGGCTGTGCATGGGCAGAGTTTGGGATTTATTTATTCCATCTCTCTAAGACACACACACACACACACACACACACACACACACACACACACACACACACACACACACACACACCTTTACTGGTGTTGTTCACTTTGACAGTTGCCTATCTCTAGACATTGGTCTGTCCCCGCTGGCTAAAAGAGCTGCCGCTGTCTTGAACACTGGCGCTGTGGCTCCCATCAGCCATCACAGGGCCACAGCTGCACTGCACTGTGGTCTCTCTCTCTCTCTCTCTCAGTGTACATTATGGTCTAGCTGGGAGCGATATGGCAAAAATGTCATATCACAATTTTTTTTAAACAAAATCTCTCTAAGATATAATTTTTTTTATCACTATCTTCCATCGAAAAAAACAAAAACAAAAAACAGGCATTTTTAGGGCTAGATTTTCATGAATATACAATTTTGCAGTAAAATGCTAGCACACTGAAACATAAACATCACTCTGATACTGATATCGTAAACATTCTCACAGCAAAACGATCTATACGATTTCTCCATTTTGGCAGATTCTTGACGATCATCTACTTGATTTCACGATTCACGTTTTTAATAGCATCATATCGCACACCCCTTGTATGGTCTTTCTAATTTTTTCTGTGTACTCTCCATGTAACACACACACAAACACCCACCGCTACCAAGTCCCTCGTTGCCCTTTTCCGTTTGATTTGGGCCGTGTCTACAGATTGGGCTCATCTCTTTTTGAGAGTTTTTTTCTAGTTCTCTTTTTTTTTAAATGAAGGAAATGCCATCTGTCCTGTCAACGGTGGCCAGGAGTGAGCGGGAGGGTGCTGGAAAGGGCATTGCATCTGTTTGTGTTAGTGTGGTGTTCTTCATGCAGTCAAACTCAAACTCTCTCTCTCTCTCTCTCTCTCTCTCTCTATGCACACACACACACACACACACACACACACACACACACACACACACACACACACACACACACACACACACACACACACACACACACCTCTGCATAGTAAACACACGCCCTGGATATTTAATATACACACATGCGTACATCTCTCTCTCTCACACACACACACACACACACACACACACACACACACACACACACACACACACACACACACACACACACACACACACACACACCTCTGCATAGTAAACACACGCCCTGGATATTTAATATACACACATGCGTACATCTCTCTCTCTCTCACACACACACACACGCACACACACACACACGCACACCTCATCAAAGCCTGCTCTGTTTTCCATTGGATGGGGCCGCGGTAGTCTGTGCTGCTCAGCTCATTTCATCTCATCTCTGCTCTGCTCTGCGACCGGTGACGGGAGCAATATCGGCCTAGGAAACATTAATCAGCAGTGCTGTGTCCAGACAGCCTTTTTAACCATCCAGAGATTATGTCAGCAGCTATAGCTACCACCACTGTGAAAGGAAGGCTGGCTGGCTGGCTGACTAGCCGGCTCATTATAATGTATTCACTTCCGCACCACTCTCTGGCCACAGATGATTTGCATGGAGATTGGGGGCTGTGGTTTTTGAACAGAAACACCCCCGCACGCGCACACACCATCTAACGACTCACACACTCATATATATGCACATACACAGTCATAAATCACACACACACGCACACACACAACACACAACACACAACACACAAGCACACAGTACACACACAGAAATACACCACATCGCACCACACACTATGCACATTTTCAATTTGAAGGAGCCAGCGTACCCTGGCCCCTATCAGCCCGCTGCTCTTTGGAGAACATTCCAAATGTCTGGGGCCTCGCGGGTTGATTGCTCCGAGCGAAGGCTTGGGCACAGCGCTCTTAAGAGTGTTTTTGTGTTTTGGGCGTGGGCATAAAAGGTGTGTGTGTGTGTGTGTGTGTGTGTGTGTGTGTGTGTGTGTGTGTGTGTGTGTGTGTGTGTGTGTGTGTGTGTGTGTGTGTGTGTGTGTGTGTGTGTGTGTGTGTGTGTGTGTGTGTGTGTGTGTGTGTGTGTGTGTGTGTGTGTGCGTGCGTGCGTGCGTGCGTGCGTGCGTGCGTGCGTGCGTGCGTGCGTGCGTGCGTGGTGCGTGCGTGCGTGCGTGCGTGCGTGCGTGCGTGCGTGCGTGCGTGCGTGCGTGCGTGCGTGCGTGCGTGCGTGCGTGCGTGCGTGCGTGCGTGCGTGCGTGCGTGCGTGCGTGCGTGCGTGTGCGTGTGTATGTGTGTGTGTGTTACCTTGCCTCACACTTAGTTTGTCTCCTGTGTAATGTTTTGAGCTGTGTGCGCACTGCACAGCAGTCTTAAATGTGTGTACACTTGTGAATCACGCCTGTACAGGGGTGACTGTAGGATACTGTTTCTACTTGCGTGGACTCGGTGATGTGTGTGTGTGTGTGTGTGTGTGCGCGTGTGTGTGTGTGAAGACAGGGCCCTTCAGTGCTGGCAGCTGAGGGGGGTGGAGGGTTGGGGGGGTCAGACAGCCAGAGAGGCAGGCAGGCAGGCAGGCAGGAGGGAACAGGTTGTGGCGTCTGTTAGGATCCGTCTTGCTCCGGACGACCCCTGGCCTTTAGCTGTGACAGCTTCGCCGGCTTTACAGATAGCTGCATTTTTCCTCTTGATTAAAGCCAATGAGCCACAACAGGAAAACATGATCCTGCCCCGACACAACAGTTACAGGCACAGACACACACACCGTCAACACACAGCAGTCCCAGAACATGCTCAACAAAGTTACGTAACATACAGTAGTTTCTTTTTCAACAACTGTGTAAAGTTTCTGCTACCTGTTTAGCTCCTGGTGTCACTGACTGCAGATCATTCTTTTCAACATCTTAGGCGTCAAACATACCAAAGCCGAACGGAACGGACGCGAGACGGACGCGAGACTGCCGCAGTCTTTCTGCTTAGTTTCGGCCGATGTGTTCTACTCTGCCTTTCACACTAACAGCGTCGGCGTGCGCGGCCAGTCCTGTTCAAAACCCCCCCACAGCCAAAGCTAGCGTGCTACTTTGCCATTCATTTGAATGAGACACCGCCGGTCGCCGGCGTGAAAAATACGCTCGAGTTCTATTTTCAAATGCAGCGCAGCGCGGAGTCGGCTCCCGCGCCGCTGATGCCCGACTACCGCCGGTTGGTGTGTAAGGACAGATATGTTTCCTTGTATTTTCACCGACGCCGGTAAAAACCGTGTCCGTCACGCGACGCTTTACCGCCCTGGTGTGTAAGACCTCTTACTTTTAAATATTTTCTGATGTTCTTTTACTTTGTGAAATAAGCCATTTGTTCAGCATTGCCTAGTAAAGAACGTTAAGCAATGAGAATGAAGATGAGCAACTAGTTAGACAACGCACTATATCACAATTATCTCGTGGAGGACACTCTAGGCCTTCAAGGACTTGCCTCCGCCATTCTACTCAATGCAACTGGGCTGATCCATTGCGCATTCAGAGTTTTATGACACCACTAATTCTCTTCAATACATTTTCACAAACATACCCGTTTATGGTCAGCAAACGACCCTTTAAAACGTCTAAATCATGAGGGCTTCTTGCTCTTTAAAATGGCCTCTTGCAGAGGATCAGCAATGGACAAGAGACAAGAGTCCCAAATGGTCCTCTCTTGGCGAAAGACCCGTTCCCCCTCCAATGCTGATTTGCAGCCAACCCTGAGGTGGACAAAATCTCTGGCAGAGAATCAGATGCGAGGAGATTTGTAGCCACACGCACAGACACACACACACACACACACACACACACACACACACACACACACACACACACACACACACACACACACACACATTCTGGAAAGAAATGTCTTATCCTCTGCAACAACATCGCACATTAGTGTGTACTAAATGTGGAGAGAGGAAGAGAGAAAATTTATTTGGACAATGCAAACTTGATTGTAAAGGATAGCTTTTCTCACCTTTACTGGGAATATTTTGCATTTTTGTTGCACTTTTTGAGGAAGTTATGGTTAACAACTGCCCACTGAAATCCTGTTTATCACCACCCTATGCTTCCTGGCCTCTCAAGTCCTGTTTGACGTTTTATTGTCACATATTACACTATGTATACAAGACGTAATGCCCAAAGCATTTATCATGCTGTAAGTGTTCTTGGAAGGCAAGGTAGGGCCACGCTCCAAAGAAAGACCATTGGTTCTCTCTCTCTCTCTCTCTCTCTCTTTCTCTTTCTCTTTCTCTTTCTCTTTCTCTCTCTCTCTCTCTCTCTCTCTCTCTCTTTATCTCTCTCTCTCGCTCTGTCTCTCTCTCTCCCAGCATACACCCACAGACACAACCATTAACCCAAAATACACACAGACTGTATATATACCCACACACACACACCTCGTAGCATACCCTAGCAAATAAACACACTCACATCACACATGCCCTCGTATCCCAACCCCCACCCCCGCTCCCGCTCCCAGTAGCCCTCGGTGTCCTTCCCCAGTGCCCGTGTGTCCGTGCCCGGTCCTCCACATCCTCCTCGGCTGTACCTCTCCACAGGGCAGCGAGCGCCATGCCGTCACGGGCACGCTCGACATTTGTCGCCGGAAGGGAAGAGAGAGGCAGCCACACAGATCCCCTTATTAGGCTTGGGGCCAGCACACAATGTACAACAAGGGAACTGTAGTCAGGTCCTCACACGCTGGAACGACAGAGGGAATGAGAGCGGTAAAGACGGAGAGAGACGGGGGGAAAGGGACAGAGAAAGTAAGGGACATAGACAGAGAGAGTGTGACAGAAAGAGAGAGAGAGCGACAGACAGAGAGAGAGCGAGAGAGAGAGAAAGACAGAGAGAGAGAGAGAGACACAGACACAGACAGACAGACAGGCAGACAGAGAGACAGAGAGAGAGAGAGAGTCAGGGGAAGAGAGAGATGTGGGGGAAAGAGAGATAAGGATCTTTTTGGCAGGGGTGGGGAGAGATGCATTGTAACAGGGCCATCGACAATCGCTTGTGTTTGTTGTGCTAGTAATTGTCTCGTCAAAAGAGGCTTTATAGACGCGGGCAGATTTCCTGCTGGATACTAGAGCTCGCTCATTTTTCCTCCCCGCCGTGCGTCTCCGCAGTACTTAGCCATATAAGTTATGGGTCCGCGACACAAAATGACTCACTGGTATTTTCGCAACCCCTGAGCTTACCCCCGTAAGCTTTCAGTGGGAAAAGTGCTCATCACTCATCACGGTGCTCAGGGAGAGAAAAAGGAGAAAGAGAAAGAAACAATATGGAAAGGGAGGCAGAGAAAGAGGGATGGGGGGGAGAGAAAAAGATGAGGTTCTTCAAATCCTCATGGATGGAAACTTAATGACACAATAGTTAAACAAATGTTGCTCGTCTTCCCCCCTATTTCCGAATCTTCCGAATGGAGGGCAAATCTGGGCTCTTTGGGAAAGCAACCATGGGGTCCCTTTCTGGTTGGACAGGGAGGAAAATCTTTTTCCTAGTTCTTTTTTTTCATTTTGGGTCAGTCCTCAACTGTACATGGCCATGGAGCGTGTGAAAAAGAGTGCCTTTGTGGTTTGGGCATATGAAGTCACTCCTAGGAACTGAAGTCAAGCTCTGTGTGTATCAGAGATTCTGTGTAACAGATTTCTCTTCTTAGTTTCTTCTTAGTTTCACTACCTGATTGCCTGTCTGCACATCTTTCTAACAACACTCAAATGTGGCAACACACACACACACACACACACACACACACACACACACACACACACACACACACACACACACACACACACACACACACACACACACACACACACACACACACATACTTACACACACACACACATACTTACACATGCACACACACACATACTTACACGCGCACACATGCACAGATGCACACAAGCGTACAAGCCACAAGTGTGGAGGGTGTTGGTGTCAGCAGTGTGTGCAGATCATTACTAGACACACGAGCTGAGGCTCTGACAGCTGTGGGGGTGTATCGTAGAGCAAAGGGTGTGTGTGTGTGTGTGTGTGTGTGTGTGTGTGTGTGTGTGTGTGTGTGTGTGTGTGTGTGTGTGTGTGTGTGTGTGTGTGTGCGCGTGCGTGTGCGTGTGCGTGTGGGTGTGGTTGTGGGGGGTATGTTGGAACAAAAGGTGTGTGGGCAGCTGCCAGTGCACTTATAGTGGCTTGCAGAAAATCTGAAGGTAGGCTGAAGCACACACATTTTGTGTCTCTGTCTCTCTTTCTTTCTCTATCACACACACACACACACACACACACACACACACACACACACACACACACACACACACACACACACACACACACACACACACACACACTTCAGACATGTGCATATTGTGTGTGTGTGTGTGTGTGTGTGGGGGGGGGGGGGTTCAAAAGAAGGAAGATCTGTCAAACTTCCTCAGTTTCATCAGCTAGCTACCCCCACCTTCACCCCCAAATTACCCCCGAAGACACTGATGAATTGGAGGCAGTTGCTACCAAAGGCATATTAGGGCAATTGTGTGTGTGTGTGTGTGTGTGTGTTCGTGTATGTGTGTGCCTGTGAGTGTGTCTGTGTCTATGTCTATGTCTATGAGTGCGTGTGTGACAGCATATGTGTAAGGCTTTAGTTGGAGGGGGGTATTGGTGGGGTGTTGTTGGCTGAGCCATGCTCAGGGGGAGGGCTCTGCAGTTGGGGGAATGGAGGGGGGGTGGTCGTCACAAGAGTAGTCACTCGTGTCATCTGATCACTGAAGGGTACACACTACGTACGTTTCATCCACCACCCTTCTCTCTGGATTATGTCTTGGTTGACTTGGGATTTATCAAGAAAGTGACCCTCCTCTGCTAATTCTGTCCCCTGTCTGAAGTGTTGTGGTCCCGATTTGGAACGCGAGAGGTAAGAGTTACTCGGGCACTGGCACTTGGAACTGCCACTTCTAGCACCGGTGGTTTTGTGTGACGGCAGCCAATGAATCTGTCTGCCCATTGCCTCAACATTTTCAGAGCGTGTTTCTAATCTAAAAATAGATAGGCCTAGGCAATATCAACAGTGTTTTTTGTGTTTGGAATATCACAAAAAGCTTTCAGGTTTCAGTGATCTACAAAATGTTATTTCAATGCTAACGATCAGAAGTCTGACACCTCGAGGATATCTGGGCGCTCGATATGAAACACTCAGAGTTGAGAAATGGAATCCCGCCCACTGGCTTTTCACCAGGCCGACAAAAAATGTTTTCTTCGCATTTGGACAAAAAAAAGAAAACGTAAATAAATAAATAATGCGTTTGACTTCTCCCTTTTCTTGAAGTCCATGGTCTGCCTGTTCACCCCGAGTTTCACAGGCTTGAGGGAAGTTAAGATCAAAGGCCGATTGAAAATGGAAGACCCAAGGTTAAGGTCCCTGTGGGACATGTGGTAGGTGTTTCACCCTGGAGCAAAACGCGGTAAAGCGTTCTCTCTAGCATAAACACACACAAAAAAAACATTCAGCGCAACAAACACTGAAATGGTGCTTTCTGCAAACATGAAATAACCTCTATTGCTCTGTAACATTCTCTCATTCTCTCTCTCTCTCTCTCTCTCTCTCTCTCTCTCTCTCTCTCTCTCTCTCTCTCTCTCTCTCTCTCTCTCTCTCTCTCTCTCTCTTTCTCTCTCTCTCTTCTCTTCTCTCTTTCCCTTGGCCATTGTTGGAATCAAATTTCAGTTTCTCTGCCAGCAAAGTGAAGAATTATCAGGTTTTGTAATGTAGTGCACTGATTTACTTTGACTTCAGCTCTTCTGCACTACCCTTTCAACCTGCTCAAGTTCCTTCCCTCACCACCAGACAAATTGTGTCATCACTGACAGCTTAACATTCCTCCTCATCGTGGCAAATGAGATTCCAGTCACATTTTCCACCCCGATCGAAAGCACAAACCATATTGACGGACAGCGATGGGCCTTTGTTCTTTGGCGATGGAGGTTGCTGATAATTTCTGTTTTTAGTAACTAAACTTGTTGGGTCTTTTGTGAGGAAATGTGATCCCTGTTGCGAGATTGCGAAAACAAGCAGGCCCACACAGCCTTCTCGTTCAAGCGTGGTGACGTCGGTGTCGTCAGTGCCGGCCAGTCTCTCATGGGCGTGTGCTATGCGTTTGTTTTTAATCTTACACAGACATCTTCGAGGAAAGAAGGCCCGCGAAAGGGTTGATACTTGGTACCCTTCACGCAGGGCGGTAGACAGGTCAGACCAATAACTACTATTGAACGGTTAAAAAGAGTTGTAACATTTTTACCACGCAAAAAATCGTGTGTATCAATTCAGTGGGTTGTACAGTCCAATGAAGGCAAATATTCCCTCAATAACTGCTCTCTTGCTTATCTTTGTAGCTGCAGCTCCTAGATTTCCAAGTATTGCCCTCATGAGCTTGAAGAAGTGGAGCCATGATGGAGTAGAGGCGAGGGCAGGTCGCTGTTGCAAGGAGACCCAGTTTTCTGTTATCCAGGAGGGCTCTTACTCCTCACCAGGACATCAGGTGTTGAGCCGATCTGACGACAGATAGCAACGTGTCAACAACAAACGTTGCCTCACGTTGCCTCACATTGCCTTGTGCGATTTGGTTTTCCTCAAACATATACACAAGCCCACACCTTTCTATGGATTGAACTTCCAGGAATAAAACAGTTGAATGAAGGTGTAGGAGTTTACACAGCAAAGCTGTAGAGGTCGTGTTGTTGTGCTATGCTCACGGTGTGTTGCTACTGTCGATGTAAATTAAAGGTAGCTGTGTGGGAAGGCACTGGAGGGCATATTTCTCCCTGTAGCCCTTGTAAAGCCTGAAGCGCTACGGGTTGGTGTGGCTGAGTGTGGTGCAGTATGTTGTAGCATTGGTGGTGGGTATTGACAGGTGCTGCAGCCGAGGCGTGATTCACGAGCTGAGGAGCACAGATCCGCAGGAGAGCCTGAGAGCCAGCCCCGTCCATGGCTCACCACCCACCCCAACACCACCACCACCACCACCACCACAACCCCCCCAGCCCCCACAGGAGAAGTGCTGTCCTTGCATTGCACCCCCCACCACACTCACACACGCACGCATAACCCATGCAGTTCAGAGGGATCATGTTCCTCTTGAAGACCTGCTACCCTGCCTGCCGGTCTGAAATGCTTTCCCACTCTCCTTTCATTTCTCCTTGATCCGTCCAAACCAGGAACCCCAGTCTCCTCAGTTGCTCCTGATGCCGGTCCCTTTGCTTTTGGGATTAGATGCCCATCTTGATTCTCCCACAATTGGCCTTCCATTGGCACCTCATTGGTACTTCATTACAGCTTGGTTGAACAGCTCGAGACAGTAGGATCTGTAGTCTATCGGCACTTGCCCCCATCCGTCCATCCACCCCACCCCGCCCTCAACCCCTTCAGAGCCAGTGCTAGCTGGCTGGCCAAGCCAGCACATAGATGTGAGGCAACAGGCTGGAAATATCCTGCAGTTGGCGCTGGCAGTACAGTCCAAGGTTGGAGTAAATCACCGGGGTCCCAGAGGGGGCGGTGTGGGGAGGGAGGGAGCTCTTGGTGTCCCATTTTGGGCCTCCTCTGCTGCCCGCACTGGTCTCAGAGCTGAGCCGAGTTGTGGGTCAGTGCTCCTCCTCAGCGGTCCCTACTGGAAACTTTGTTTTTCTTTTCTTTCTTTCTCTTTTTCTTTGTCTCTCTCTCTTTTTCCTTCTTTCTCTCTTTCTTAATTTCTTTCTTTCTCTCTTTCTTAATTTCTTTCTTTCTTTCTTTCTTTGTTCTTTCTTTCTTTTCTGTATTTTCTGTCTTTCTTTCTTTTCTTTCTTTCTTTCTTTCTTTCTTTCTTTCTTTGTTCTTTCTTTCTTTTCTGTATTTTCTGTCTTTCTTTCTTTTCTTTCTCTCTTTCTCTTTCTCTCCTTCTCTTTCTTTTCTTAATTAAAACTGAAAATGTGATGCAGAACTGTTCACTGTGTTGGTTCTCTGAACCACAACCAAGTCCTTCTCCTTGGTCCCTGTGCCCTCGTAATAGCCTATCCCACCGCCCACTGGTCTAGCCTGCTGCTAAGTCATTGTTGATGTGTGATGGCTGATTTACTTCCATGGACTTGCATGTGTACAACAAATATGTAAGGCATGACCGACTGATTCAGAGCAAAGGTCTGCCACCACTGTGTAATGTTGCTGGGCATACGTAGCTACGGCATGGGTGGGAACTACTTGGTGACGTGATATTCAGACCGCTATCAATTTTCCATTTGGTGACCAATGAGATGGAATTTCCCATGTAAGGACTTTTTCCACAGATGTTTTATCGAATACAAAATAATGATAAAATCTTTAAAAAAAGGAATCCATTATTGGTTCAACTGCAGATAAACATTTCTTTCTTCGCACTAGTTTACGAAACGGAACCATTTTTTAAATCAAAAGGACTACTTGTATATAGCACTTGGAAACTGGACAAGTAGCCTAACAAAAGGCCTAAAATGGTGAGTCAGTGTTTTGGAAATGCCAAATGCCAGTATTTCCCTTTGTGATATTGCTGTGAACATTTCTGCAGCCAAGCAACCATGTGGGGCATTCTGTGAAAATCGTATGTGTTGAGTAGCACAAATTGAAGTCTTTTGTATCGGACCTCTGTTGGTTGTAACACTAGTAACACAAGTAATTTTCAACCACGTCTCCATTTTGTGGTCATGCCAAGCAATGGCAGTAAATTCTCAGCTGTCTGTCCATCTTCCTGCCTGTCATTCTCTCCCTCTTGCTGCTATGGCAACAAATCATGCTTTCTTCTAGGTAGGCACCCAGAGAATTTCCCAATGGCGGGGACCCATGTCCTTTGGTGTTAGCGTTCTGTACGGTGTGGATGTTCGTTTACACCACCCATTAACAGCAGCACCCCGTCCATGCTAATCTTTTGAAGTCTGTTTGCTTCGTGCCCTGAACGCAAACACAAGATTGTATTTGGGTATTCGACAAAACAATGGCAATGATTGGTATTATGAAAGGTTGTGTTGGGAAGACTGTATTTGCACTGTTTGCTTTAAGACAATCAATCACTGCCTATTATGAAGACCAGCAATTGCTGTCTTGGGTAGAAGTAGACCGTGTTGGGTGTAAGGCACCACAAGACAGTGTTGAGTACAGTCTCTGTTATCATCCTGCGTTGTTTTGCACTGTGTTGTGTTGTGTTGTGTTGGGCAGAGAGAAACAACAGGCAGCACTGTATGGGTAAGCACTCGTGTTGAGCCAAGGATATGGAGGGAGGAGAGAAGGGAGTGGTGGTGGAGTGAGCGAGCAAAGGAAGGAGGGAGAGAGAGGGAATTAGAGAGGGAAGGGAAGGAGAGAGAGAGGGAGAGAGAGAGAGGTGATGGATTTCTCAGCGCCACTTTGGCTGCGGTCCAGACCCCCGAGCTCTGGCACTGACCGTTATCTCAGGGCCCCAGGCTGCTTCGCCTCCAGTTACAGGCTTTGGACAACAAAACTGGACAGTATCACACACACCCCGCCGAGGAGATATCCTTTACCCGCACACACTGCACACGCTACTACACACTACTACACACAGGACACATACGCATGCAGACAGACACTACTACTACACACACACACACACACACACACTACAAACACACTGCATACACTACTACACACAGTATACACACACAACACATGCGCACTTATGCACGCGCACACACACACACACACACACACACACACACACACACACACACACACACACACACACACACACACACACACACACACGCACACACACTGCATACACTACTACACACACACATACACACACACAGACACATAGACAGGCAAGCAGGGCAGGGCATGCATGCCTCTCGTATGCCCACACATGGGAAGAGAGGGAAGATGGTGTGTGTTATCTGTATTTGCTGGGGAGCCTGTCTGTCCTCCCCAGAAGCACTTCAGTGGCCGAGATGTGAGGCGGGCGGCGCGGCATCGGAAAAGGAGCCCGGTGTCTTCGGGGCGGAAGCGCGAGGCTATTAAAAGGTGTTAATGCAATATGATATCGACCCGGCGGGGGGAGAGGAGACCTGTGCACTGTAGTGTGGGCACCGGGGGAGGCTCACTGGAGATGGGGATGGGGATGGGGATGGGGATGGGGATGGGGAGAGAGAGAGAGTTCTGTTTGTCTGCCATCCTTTAATGTAGTGTGTGCGTGCGTGCGTGCGTGCGTGCGTGCGTGCGTGCGAGTGTGTGCGTGCGTACGAGTGTGTGTGCGTACATACGAGTGTGTGTGTGTGTGTACGAGTGTGCGTTCCGTCAGCCAAATGCTCTTAACATTAAACACCTCTGCTCCGTCCTCTAGAGAGCCCAGCGCCAGGTGGTAAATGCTGTTACAAATACCCCGTGAATGACAGCGACACGGTAACAGGCAGAGATGCTTTCACACGCCACGGCTAAATAATCTCTTGCTAAATTGCCGTTAAAGTGTCTTATTTGCACACATTACTGAGTTACATGTTTATTATGGTATGCTATCAAGCATTGGCCACTGCATTGAAGTCATTATTCGAAACATGTTCTTCTGCATTTGCTTGTATTTGTTGTAGTCCACAGTATGTAGTCATAGGGGCTCTATGGAGGCATAATTGCATTACGTTACATTTGGCAGACGCTTTATAACCAAAGCGACTTACAAATGAGGACATGATCATAGCTACATATACTGTAAAATCATAACACACAGGCTTCGGGATGGTTAAATGCTTCAGAGACCTGGCTGCAGCCTGTGTGTAAGCAGGGGTTCCCTCCATCTGAGCTGGGAGGTGTGAGGCCATACTCTTTCCATCCCTCTGTCCCCAACCAACCTCCACCCCCTCCACTTCGAACCCCCCACCCCTCTTGTGGCTTGCTGGGCTACAGGTCGAGTCGTGGCCCCCAGCGGTATAGATAAAGCTGGCGTTTCATGTACTCCTGCGACTACCAGACTCCCCCCAGCACAGCACAACCCAACCTCCACTCGCCTCACCCTCCTCAGCTCCATGCCCCAGCCTCACACCCCTCCCCAGCCTGCCTCCCCAGCCTGCCTGCCTGCTTGCCTCCCCCCTGACTTAACGCTAATGTGTTTCCTCTGAATAGAGGCCGTACTGCTGATAGCCATGCTAGCACTAGCTGCCCGTCATCACATCATTGTGCTGCCTGAGAAACGGCAGTGTGTGCGTGTGTGCGTGTGTGTGTGTGTGCGTGTGTGTGTGTGCGTGTGTGCGTGTGTGCGTACGTGTGCGTGTGCGTGTGCGTGTGCGTGGGTGCGTGGGTGCGTACCAGGGATTGACATTTGCACAGGCCAAAAATGGGAAAAAATTGACTATGGCTAGTAGTACTTTCAACCTCACTAGTAGCTACTTTGGCAGGTAACTTATTGGTGCATCAATGGCATACCAAAGGAGCCTTTATCCTGTTTTTTACCCTTTGTAGAAATTATTTGTATTTAAGTTTAAGAAAGACCATTCTGTATTTTATTTATTCTATCTTCTGAGACATATTATTGTTGAGAAAAAAACTGACTGCGTGTGCGTGTGTGCGTGTGTGTGTGTGTAAGGGAAGCAGGGAAATGAAGGCTTTGAAACTCAGACTGCTCCATATAATGTTTGCCATATTGAAGAAACTATACTGAGTAGTTTTGGAACAAGCAACATAGGAGGATGGCAGGGAACGGGGGTGAGTGATGTCTTCATTTTTTTTTTTTGATGTTGCACCAAAGAGCATGTGCATTTAAGATGGCAGTCGGCATTTAAATTCGAGACTTCAAAAATGTTTCGTCTGTCTGTCAAAACATGGCACCACAAATAATGAGAGCTGTTGAGGAGAATGTGTCGAGGAGTCATGCTGATGGTGTGGAAACCATGCTGCGAGAACACCAGTCTTTGTGAGCCGAGAATGTCAGAGGAAATGGGAAAAAAAGGCAAAGTTTTTCAGCCTGATGAAGGCATTCACAGTTCAGTGCTGTAGCTTCTCGCACCCAACCAGTGCCAATATCACGGTCTTGAAATGACATGACACACAAACTTCCTCATTTTTTTCCCGTCCAAGTATGTGTTTTTTATCAAGTGTTTGTCTGTCGCCATGGAACGGATCGTCACAAGGTTTTTCGCAGTAGTAGACCTAAATATAAGCAGTCATTAGGCTTAGAGTGCAGTGCATCAGTCGTTTTGGAAAATGAAATTCTGCCTGTTAATTAAAGACGGGCTCAGTGGGCTCTTGTTGCAGTAGTGTGCAAATGGCTGCTGAATCGACAGACATTTTTTCCCCGCTGTGGCAAAGTCTGGCTCTTTGCATGTGGATCAGAGATGGACTGAGGGGGGGAAAAAGAGAGGGAGAGCGAGAGATGGAGAGAGTGAAAAGAGTGCGAGAGATAGCAAGTCACATTCCCCAACAGAGACAGCGTGAGAGAGAGAGGGAGGGAGGTCACCAATTTTGTTGTCCTCTCGAAATTGCCGCTAATATTGTTGTCATTTGCTGATCGCCTGCCCGCAGAGTCACAACTGCGCCGCGCCGAGTCGAGTCGACTCTTTAAATAGGAAGCCTCTGAAGGGTTTCCCCACCGCATCGCGCCGTTGTGGTGGTGGCGGTGGCTGCCGGGGCCTCTGTCATGGGTGTGTGTGTCTGTGTTTGTGTACGCCGTCTGTGCGCGCGCTCTCTTCTCTCTCTCTGTGGTGTATGCGCGCTCGCGTGTATATATAGAGCTCTATTTTAAGGCTTACTTTTTTTGACCTACAGAAGCAGTAATAGCAGGTCTTAAAATGATGTGGCGGGCAGGCGGGCGGGCGGCGAGGGCTATTCTGAGGATGTAATCAGCTCATTCATACATTCACTCGGCTACACTCAGCTCAGCTGTACGGCGGCGTATCCTCTGCACAGATGCTCTCTCCCGCTCTCTCTCTCTCTCTCTCTCTCTCTCTCTCTCTCTCTCTCTCTCTCTCTCTCTCTCTCTCTCTCTCTAACTAAGCATCTGTATGCGGCTCACATTTTCCTCCTCATTTAATTTTGTTTGATTTTCAGAAAAGAGGGGAAAAAAAGACAGTCAGTCAGTATTTGCTATTTATATATTTTTTCTTATGAATGGAGCGCAAGCCCCTCATGTTGTTGTAGCAATTATGAATGGAAGTGATACCACATAAAAAGGCATACACTATTTGCGTAATATGATGCAAATCATGAGTATAATAAAACACAGGGAGTTGATGAAGTAAATTACTGGGTAAAGCAATGCAAATAGGCTGATCATCATGAGCTCGTTTTGTGTGTGGTTTATTAATCGTGGAGCCCAATGCGATCTACAGTTAGAGGCTTGATTGGGGGAGACCACTAATCACCACTAATGATGGCCCTGCTCCGGGAGCCTGAGACATGGGGTGTGGTAGTGGCAGGGGAACGAGGACTTCAGTACCAGGACTCACCAAAAGGATTTTAATTGATTGGGGTGGGGTGGGGGGGGTGGTGGTGGTGATGCTACATACACCCCTACCAGAGATATCAGTGAGCCATGGCCCCTTTTGGAGCCAGATAGCTACTTTGGAGAACCCAAGGCCTAATCAGCCACACATATCTAGTGTTTGTCATTCTATACAGACACACATACACAGACACACACAGGCATCCACGTACACACACACACACACACACACACACAAACAGGCAGACACTCGCACAGACAGACAGACACACTCACAGATAGACAGACAACCGCGCCACTGCCACTCTAGCGTCTGTGTGCAGTGTGTCTGTTTGATCCATAATGGCGTGCGGTGCTAGTGGGCCAGTGTGCGGCTACCTGGTAGGGATGTGGCGACCATGTTGGCTTTAATGAAGTTGACACGGTGCAGCCTCAGCAGTCTACTTCCTTGGCTCATTTGCACACTCATTGCCTCCTTATACATGCTATTCCAGTCCAACCTCTCCATATGCATATGGAAACACACACACACACACACACACACACACACACACACACACACACACACACACACACACACACACACACACACACACACACACACACACACACACTTTAATAGACAAATACACACATTTCTTTTGTACATGTATTCAATCTCTCTCTTTCTCTCTCTTTCTCTCTCTCTTTCTCTTTCTCTTTCTCTCTCTCTCTCTCTCTCTCTCTCCCTCTCCTTCTCTCTCTCTCTCTCTCTCTCTCTCTCTCTCTCTCTCTCTCTCTCTCTCTCTCTCTCTCTCTCTCTCTCTCTCTCTCTCTCTCTCTCTCTCTCTCTCTCTCTCTCTCTCTCACACTCACACAGTCATCCAACCTTGCTCAGGCTATGCTGTACTGTGTCCTCTTCCCTTCTCCCCCACTCGCCCGCCCGCCCGCACAGCCCACCGCTAACCCCGCCTAGAGAGCAGCCTGCAAATCCCAAGAGGTGGCTCTGCGTCCCACCGGAAGTTCCCCCCCAGCTGCTGCTGCACTCTGTGCACTGGCCTGATAATACTGGGTCTAATGGGGGGACTTACTGGAGCCTTCTGTTTCTGTTGGAGAAGAACGCTGGTTGGTTTAGAGCAGTGATTCCCAACCAGGGGTACGCAAGCAAATTGCAGGGGGTGCCAAGTGGGAACAAAATAATCAAGCAGAGGAACGAGCATGAGTGAGGGAGTACTCATAGTATGGCGGGGTGGGGGGGACGGTACAAGACAAAAATGTTGGTAAACTGCGCATAAAATGCTGGCAAAGGTACTCTCGCTACTCGCCCCCCAAATCCTCTCCTTCAGGGGATCAGTGTAGAAGGTTAGCCTGAGAGCCAAGCCAATTGAGCATGTACTGGTTCAAAGGTTCAATCTCGAATAAGGAAAAAAACACACATCCACAATATTGCGTGTGTGTGCCTGTGCCTGTGCGCGTGTGCGCGCATGCTTGTGCTTTGGGTGTGTATGAACTCTCTGTGTGATGCCTCGCGACAGGTTCGACCATCTGCTGTTGTTAATGTGACGTGTGTGTGTGTGTGTGTGTGTGTGTGTGTGTGTGTGTGTGTGTGTGTGTGTGTGTGTGTGTGTGTGTGTGTGTGTGTGTGTGTGTGCGTCCTTGAGATTGTGTGACAAGAAGACCTGAATACCAGAAACTGACCTGTCCTCCCCCTCTCTCTCTCTCCACTCTCCTTTTCTCCTCTCCTCTTGTCTCTTGTCTTTCTTCCCCTCTTTCTTGTTTTTTCTTGTTCCATCAGGAGTAAGCCTGTATTGGGGAAACTGCACTGAGAACCAGGCAGAGAGAGAAGTTTTTAAGGACGTGTGGATGACAACGTTTCCCCAGCTGTGGACCATGATCTGAACCGAGGAGGACCCCGTCCCTGAGCGACCTCCAGTTCTTTTTTTATTTTTCTTTCGCCGGTTCCTCAACCTGGGAACCTCCCGTTTTGGATAGGTTGACCAGGAGACCGGCAAATTCGAGAGAGAGAGAGAGAAAACGAACGAGCGAGCGAGCGAGAGAGGAAGAAAGACTTCCAACACCAAAGGCTTTCCTACGACATATAACTCCCCCTCCCACCCCCCCTCCTCCTTCTCCTCCTCCTCCCCTCCCCCCTCCTCCAAATCTTGGGACAGATCTTGGCCCCTTGACCCCCAACACGTGCCCCACTGAGTCCCCCAGCAGCAGAGTGCAGCCATGGGGAGGAAAAAGATTCAGATTCAGAGGATCACGGATGAGAGGAACCGACAGGTGAGACTTGGCTCCTCGTGGAGCAAGGGGGGTGGAGGGGCAGGGGCAGGCTGTGGTGTGGTGTGGTGTGGTGTGGTGTGGCTCCTGCCAACCAACCAACCAACATCGTGTGGTTATTGCATTGCTGTCTCTTTCTCTTTTTCTTTCTCTTTTTCTTTCTCTCTCTCTCTCTCTCTCTCTCTCTCTCTCTCTCTCTCTCTCTCTCTCTCTCTCTCTCTCTCTGTCTCCCCCTCCGTGTGTGTGTGTGTGCGCATGTGTGCGTGCCTGCATGCATGTGTGAGTGTGTACGTCCCCCTGTGTGTGTGTGTGTGTGCGCATGTGTGCGTGCCTGCGCGCGTGTGTGAGTGTGTACGTCCCCCTGTGTGTGTGGGTGTGTGTGGGGGAGGGGAGGGGAGGGGAGGGTGTGCCTATGCGCATGTGTTGCCACCTGTTTGGTCCTCATAAAGTCATCACTGCTGCGAGACCGAGCAGTTGAAACCGCAGAAACGGATCTGAGGAATCCCATCAGTTGCAGTTGGTTCTCTGCTTTGTTGCCACTGAACTAGCTTTTCTGTAAGACCCTTGTTAACTACCACATGCACATTGCACACATGTACATACACCGACATATGCACTACCTTTTCTGTAGTACACGTTACCACACACACACACACACACACACACACACACACACACACACACACACACACACACACACACACACACACACACACACACACACACACACACACGCGCGTGCGCATACACACAGTGTTTTATGTAATGCCACACAGTGTTTAGACCTAAACTATTAACTCTTAAGCTGTCTTTGTTCTATCCATATCTCCGGTTATGGATACGGCTAAGTAAGCCTGTATAAAGCATACAGCAGTAAATGCAATGTAATTTACTTGTACATTGGTTTGCTTCAGGTGGAAGTTGTTTGATTGTTTAGAAGTTTACCATAATTCCACATTTCACAACACCCTCTATTTGTATTCCTTTTAATGTAAGATTTGAGTTAAGTGTAGAGTATAGTAGCACAGCACAGTGCAATTTGAACAGTATTTACTGTCTACTGACTTAGGATTAGATGTAGAACTCTGAAGCACTAGCTTTTCTGTTATACCCGTAACCACACACACACTAGGGGTGGGCGGTATGGACGGTATACTATCGTAAAAGGTATTTTTTCCACCAAGGTATGGATTTTGGCCATACCGTTCTACCGTGATATAGCGCATTGCATCCTGCAGATGGCAGTATAGACAACGTTTTGAACATCCACCCGACTGACTGCCTCAAGTTGTAGCAATGTGGTTGTAGAGAAACAGCACAATCATTTCCTTTGAATAAGCTTCAAGTGTAAAATGTATGGTTAGTGTAGTGAACTATTGTTTGAAATGGTATGTGATGGCAACACATTTCGATTCTGGACTCCACAATTTACTGGGCACGAAATGCAAGCTAACTAGCTAACAGCCCAAGTCATTCATGTCTATACTGGTGTCTGACAAAATAAATGTGCTTAATGTGCTAACATTGGTTGCCTTCAATTTAACACATTGCGCCAGCCGTAACAGCTGTATGTTACTGTTTCCAGTTGAGATAATATCATTCATGATATCTGACTGGGTGTTAGCAACTAAAATGACTGTTCACTGTTTAAAATGTGGCATTAGCGATTTCGCTAACGTTAGCACGCTAACCGCTGGTGCAGTGAAAGCTGCCATTGCCATTCAAATGCATTAGTTCTGCAATGCATTGCTAACTGCCTCATGTGAAAGTTCGTTTTTCTTAAATTTAACAATGACAGCTTAAACCATTATGCTTGGCATAATCACAGATGCAAGCACACATTTCAAAATTACCATAAACAACTCCAGAGATAGAAAAAACGTGCAATGAACGACGTAGTAATACAATCCACGTTCAGTTGTATTTACTCTCAATGTGTTCAGTTTGACACCCCTCCCCTTTCCCCCTCTACCGTAGTTTAACCCCTTCGACACTTGGTGAAATTGACAGTGTTCTATTGGGTAGCATTGCATTGCATTGCAAAATGCATTTTACATAGGCTAGTTTTTGCTTGTTTTTAAAAAATGTAATGGCAAGAA
The DNA here is from genome assembly GCF_034702125.1 of Engraulis encrasicolus. Taxonomy (NCBI): domain Eukaryota; kingdom Metazoa; phylum Chordata; class Actinopteri; order Clupeiformes; family Engraulidae; genus Engraulis; species Engraulis encrasicolus. The sequence continues at coordinate 39,494,157 of NC_085861.1, forward strand.
TTCACACATATATGAAAGGACATTGTGTCATTTCCAAAAATCAAATGCAAAGGTAAAAAAAATGTGGTTTTTTTGGTCATTTTGCAACGCTTCAATTTTAAACAAATGTACAATACCGTGATATATACCGTGATATATACCGTGACTAAAATTATACCGAGGTATACATTTTTGGCCATATCGCCCACCCCTAACACACACACACACACACACACACACACACACACACACACACACACACACACACACACACACACACACACACACACACACACACACACACACACACACACACACACACACACACACCTATATATTCTGTATAGCTCAGTACAGCTTCTCCAGTGTGTGTAAAGTGATCTGAAGAGATTAAGAGACCATGGGAGCACAGTTCTGTCCTGTTGGCGAGCGGTACCAGGCAATATTCAATGTCCTGAGGAGGCCACTTTGCACTGGTGTACTTAATGGCTTCTTCCTCTCTCAGAGGTTGTGTACTAGAGTAATTTTTTCGCATGGTACTTCTACTTTTACTTAAGTGAAAGTAAAAGTTGTACAACAAAAATGTACTGAAGTAAAAGTCCTAAGTATTAACTTTTAAATGTACTTTTTGAGTACAAAAGTACAAGTACTCGCGCAATGGCTGTCTTTCTCCATGTCTGCCTGATCCAATAGGAAAAAGTTTCTGCAACGGTTTTCGGTTCTATTTGAACATGACTATGGAGTCCTATTAATGTATCTTTTCTGTCTGGGTGTCAGTTTGGAAGAGGGGCTTGGTCCCGCCTCAATGCCCGCAGCTGAGGCTACTCAAATATCCACGAAAAACAACAGGAAAACCTAGGATAAATGTAACTAGTAACAAAGTCTTCTTAGAGAAACGTAAGGAGTAGAAAGTACAAGTAATTGTCAAAAAAATGAACTGAGTAAAAATAAAAGTCTGCATTTTTCTTTTTACTCAAGTAAGTACAAATTCCAGAAAAAACCTACTTAAGTACAGTAACGGAGTAAAAATACTTAGTTACGTTCCACCTCTGCTGTATACAGTATGGATGTCACTGCTTCGCCACAAGTTAGCTCCACTCAGCCTTACTCTCACCTGACCCAACCCAACACCATAGGGGTGTAGTAAATAATCAATTTGCATCAATGTGTCGACCCTACAGCCAACAATTTGATTTATCAATGTTTCTGCAAGAGAATCCATTAATCCGTTTTTTTAATGCTACCTTTGTTGGTATTACTTTTGTGAGGAATTTTATTTTGCTCATGCAGTAGTGATAATACGGACTTTAATGATAACAATGTTTCTCAAATAAAATGCATGCAAATATTAGAGCTTTCGTCAATTTACTTAAAATTCCGTACATGACCTAGCCAGTAAGGTAAAAAATATGAACCATTGAATTTAATCTAATCAAATGGTGGATCATTCTTCAGTATCAAAGATAATGGAATCGTTGGCTTAAGAAATCAATATTGAATCGTATTGCCATGAAGGCATTGATTTACACCTCTACCCACCACTTCCAGCTCCACCTCCACCTCCAACTCCACCAGAGACACTGCCAGGGGCTGGGGGAGGGAATTGGAGATGGATGTTTTGAACGAATGTGCTTGCTGTAATAATCTGTAGGTCTGTAGTCTTTCACTGCCCAGTCCAGCCACCATCTCTCCACACTCCTGAGTGCCCTAGCCCCCACTCACTCCAACACCCCTAAATCCACCCACCATTCCACTCCCCCAGTCCCAGCCTCCCATTGGCTGTTTTCACATGGCGTCAGAGAACTTTGAACACTGAACATTCCAATGCCTTCGGAGCAGGTATATAAGTTGCATCCGCTGGTGTAGGCGTATTCATTTGACATCACTCTTGAAACCAGTCATATATATTCTGTCTTTGCCTCAAAATAGAACGCAATGGTGAAAAAGACAAGTTCATCCTCATGCACACACCCCTTTTCTGACCATACCTGTACAGGCCAATCACCCCGATTCCCTCACCCCAAATCCCCCTCTCCTGCTCTGCGTACTCCCCCTCCCCTCGCCTCCCCTCACCTCCTCCTTCTCCTTCTCCACCACCACCCCCCCTTTTCCCACCACACCTGTAAAATCCAATCACCCCGAGTCGCTCACCCCAGTCCCCCTACCCAGCTCCCCTTCCCTCCTCCTCCCTCTCCAATCCCCCCATCCCAATCCTGCTTGACATTTCACAGGTGGGCCAGAGCTACTGTGGACTTTAATGCAACTGTTTAGCAGACAAATGCCATTTCCATTGTGCTCCCGTTAGATTTCTGTGTGTGTTAAACACCAACCAAGCAGGGAACAGGTTTCTCTTTACCTTTAACTTGATTAGTTTTGCTGAGAAGTGTTAATCATATGAGCTGAATCTGAGGTGCGATACTCGTCTCTTGGAAATGGTAGAATATACTGATGTTTTCTTAAACAATCATGCACGATGCATCCCCCCACCATCAAACAGCCACACACACACACACACACACACACACACACACACACACACACACACACACACACACACACACACACACACACACACACACAAACACACAAACACACAAACACCAATTATGCACACACACACACACACACACACACAATTATGCCTACACACACACACTCTCTCCCACACACTTCGACACATGTCAACCCCCTCTCATCTGCGCACACGCCCACACGCACTGTGAGCACAAGGCTGCAGTAAAGGGGCTTTGGCTGAGGTGAGATCGCACCTGGATTCACCTCTTGTCACAACACAGTCCTCTTCTCACAGGGAAAGGGAACGAGAGATGCGAGAGTGCGAAAGATAAAAAAGAACAAGAGATAAAAAGTAGCTTGCTCTTGTTGCCATTGGATACTCGCACTTCTATTCTTAATGGCAATTATGCCGCAGCTGTTTATGATTGCGTTTGGTCTCGTTGGAAACATGAGTAGAGTAGAGTAGAGTAGAGTAGAGTATCGTTTATTGATCCCAGGGGGAAATTAAGGTGTCAAGTAGCATACACACATAAATAAAGACATAAAGACATTGTCCACAAGACATAACACACATATTTACACATAAAATAAAATAATCATATATAGCTCGCTGTTGCATACTTATTGCCAAGGCATCTCTCTCTCTCACACACACACACACACACACACACACACACACACACACACACACACATACACACACACACACACACACACACACACACACCAAAAATATAAAGTGTAAAGTGTCCAGTGTTCACATGTGCCTTAGCTAAGTGGCACATAGTAGCCAAGACAAGGTGGCCATAAAGTGTCCAGGAGTGTCCATAGTCTCTTTCCTAGAACAATGTCCATTGTATTCCTTAGAAAAAGAGATGGGGGGTTAAACACAAGTCACCCCCTGTGTCACTCCACACACACACACACACACACCCACACCCACACCCACACCCACACCCACACACACACACACACACACACACACACACACCCACACACACCAAAAATAAAGTGTACATAGTCCAGGAGTATCAGTAGTCAGGGGGGTTACACACATCGCAAACTGAGTATCTACCCACACACACACACACACACACACACACACACACACACACACACACACACACACACACACACACACACACACACACACACACACACACACACACACACACACACACACACACACACACACACACACACACACACACACACACACACTCAGCTGTGCATTCCGCTGAAAAGGAGTCGAAGGCATGAGAAAAAAATATTCTGTTTTCATCAACTTGGCTCTTGGTATGAACGAAAGAACTTCAAAATGGAGAGTGAAGACTAAGTCGGCTTTGAAAGACACTCATTCATTAATTAGTCTAACTGTTAAACAGGGCTTCCTTTTTTCCTTTATGTTTAACTGTGTGGTGATTTTTTTGTCTCCTGCTGTCCTTACTCAGCCCAACCCCCATTTTCTCATGATGTGACAGTTGTTTCCACTCCGATTTCCTCCTTCTAGTGCTGCCAGTCGTGTGTGTGTGTGTTCATGTGTGTGCGTTCGTGTCTGCGTGCGCGCGCTTGTGTGTGTGTCTGCGTGCGCGCGCTTGTGTGTGTTCGTGCGTGTGTGTGTGTTTTCGTGCGTGTGTGTGTGTTCGTGTGTGTGTTCGTGTGTGTGTATTCATGCGTGCGCGTGTGCGTGTGTCTGAAGGTGGTGGGGTGGTCTTGGCAGGGGGGCGTACGGTTTGAAGAGGGTTTTAGTAGACGGTTGCCAATGGAAACGACCCCGAAATAATTTGATTTGTGGCAGCAGGGAGCTGTGAGTGAGCTGGAGAAGAGAGGGAGGAGAAAAGAAAAGAAAAGAAAGGCAAGCGAGAGGCGGAGGAGAGAGAGGGCGAGAGAGAGGGAGGGACAAGGGAGCAGGTTGCCTTCTGCTTCACAGAAGAAGCATTAGAGAAAAAGAGAGAGTGAAGCAAGAGAGAAAGAGAGAGAGAGAAAGTCATGGGGAGAGAGAGGGAGAGAGAGGAAGAGAAGCAAGAAGGAAAGAAAGAGAAAGTCATGGAGAAAGCGAGAGAGAGAGAGGGGGGGGGTCATGGAGAATGCAAGTAAGAGAGAAAGGGTCATGGATAGAGGTGGTCAAAGCTAGAGGTGAAAGCACTCAGGTCTGAAATGTTAACTCAAAACCGTGTGTTTGAGAGAGAGAGGGGGGGGGCGGACGGACGGACTGACAGACAGAGACACGGACAGACAGAGAGACACACAGAGAGAGAGATGAGGGCAGGGGAGGGAAGCATTGTCTTGTTTGCGTTCCTCATCATCTTCTTCCTCTCTTTCAGCTCCTCAGCAGAAGACTAAGACATGATGTGCTTTGTGTCATTGTTAATTTATGAGATGCCTTTACACGGAAGATCTTCAGAAAGTCACACTCTAATCAACACCTGCTTCTCACACCTTTGCATCACATTCTCTCAGCTCCCTCCCGTCACAAGTCTGAGCACAGAGCATATTCTTTTTTGTCCCCCCCCCTCCCTTTCTGTTTTTTTCCTTCCCAAGAGATAAAAAAAGCATTAATATATGTAAATATGCAGGTGATTATCATCTCACTTTGACAAAGCTAGTAATGCCACTGTCAGTTTTGACAATTGAGGTTTTTTTCACTTATTATTCTTTTATTTTTCTTTCATGTGATGCCTACTACCTAATGGTTTCACATTCTCTTCTTTTTTTATTCCACTGAAACCCAACAGACTTCTGTGTATAATTAATTAAGTGGCATGTTTAATAATGAATTAATTGGAGGTGTTACACAGATGATTTCCAATGGATTACCGCTACAGTTGAAATGCTCAGACGGAAAGGTGTTTAAAAAAGAGCCAGACTGGCAGTGTTTTTCAAAGTGATTCAGTCACATTACTGATTGAACAGAACATGGTTTGTAGTTGAACTATCCCATACAGAGAAAAAAGTTTACTGTGCTCTGCAAAGCAGAACATTGGCTGTTGGTAGAAAACCTTGCATCAGACTTCTTCTAGAGTCACAAATCTGTTCTGAACCTTCCAAATGTTCCTTAAGATTCTGTAAAATTATTAAGTGTTTCATGGAGTTTCATGGTAATTGGAGCACTCTACTTTCAAATGACACATGTGATTTACCATGAATGGCCTACATTTCCCATGGGGACCCAGGCTTGAATCATGAATCCCGCCTGGTTGCTTTCCGAGACCTATCTCCCTCTTCTCTCTACCGTCCTATCTAATAAAGGCACAAAAGGCCCAAAAAGGAAAAAAAGCTCCATTCTTTGTTTCTCTAAACTCTCCCCGTTTCACCCCTCTCCCTGCAGGTGACGTTCACCAAGCGGAAATTTGGGCTGATGAAGAAAGCGTACGAGCTGAGCGTGCTGTGCGACTGCGAGATCGCCCTCATCATCTTCAACCACTCCAACAAGCTGTTCCAGTACGCCAGCACCGACATGGACAAGGTGCTGCTCAAGTACACCGAGTACAACGAGCCCCATGAGAGCAGGACCAACGCAGACATCATCGAGGTACGTAGCAGCTTCACCGGCCCTCCCAGGGCTGCATTAGATGGAGGGTGTTTGCTAAATTCACACTTGCACCCAGGGGGCGGATTTGTCGGAAAAGCAGAGGGGGGGATATCAATGGAATTACATTTGAGTGATCAAAATCATGTATACAAAGTGAAGATATGAAAACCTGAAGGGATGTAATCCCCCCCCCCATCTCCCCCCTACAAATCGCCCCCTGGTTGCACCCATGTTCCTGGGGGCCATGATCAGGTGGCGGAGGTGGAAAACATCTATCTTGTACTCCTGCTGCCTGTGAACTCAACACAGCTGATTTTAAATATGAATGTACCTGTTGGGTAATAGATTTGTAATTCAAGTGACCATTATCAGCTGTCTTATGTCATCTTTAGTATTTGTCTGTTGGGGGGGGGGGGGGGGTTACCTTGGGGAGCCACATTTAACTCACCGTGACAATTTTTTCTTCCTCCGCTCCGTCTATTGTCTTTGGTGATTAGGTACATATAGTGTACACACTCAACAATTTGCCTTCTTGACAATGACAATAAATTCTTGATTCTGAATCTTGAGTCTGAAAGCAAGCTGAAATGGTGGCAAACCTCTGCCATTCAAGTTGCCAACCAGGTCAATGGGGAGCACTACAGTATGAGGCACATTGACCTTTTCAAGGGCACTTTGACCTGACCAGGAAGAGGTGGATTTAAACCACCAAACAAACCACCCTCCAGATGAGGATTTTTGGTCTGTTTTGGCTCTTTTAGCCCTCTGGATTTTTGTTTGTTTGTCACATAA